>NC_137050.1:20492702-20560202 GCF_032717465.1 Coenobita brevimanus
GCACGAAGCAGTATACCAATGCAGTTATTAATGCTACAATATATTAATATAGCATGCTTGATTTGATCTCTTCAAATAATGAATGTGTAGTCCATATCATTGGGTGTGCTGTTGATCTCCCATTATCGTACTATTTCCTTATTCTGGCTCTAAAAATTCCTGTTTTTTTTTTTTTTTTTTTTTTTTTTTTTTTTGCTAGAGACAAACCACCGAAGGTTTGATGCCGAAAATATTGGAATGGTATGGTGAATTAACATTGATTTTTGAGTCTGTAACTTCCTAGAGAGAGAGAGAGAGAGAGAGAGAGAGACCGCAGGTAAAGATAACATAATATTTCGTAATTGAATGAAGAAAAATATGAGGGAATGTGTAAATGGTATACTCGTACACTGGGTCTGGTCATGTGGATAGAATTTATGTACACTCACCTATATTGCCTAGGACAGTGTACCTAATGAGATGGAAGGGGGAAGGGGAGGGGGAGACCGAGAATGAAATGGAGGGGTTGGGTGGAGGTATATGAGGATGAGGGGGTGAGGTGGAATGAAGGCAGCCATTTGGAAGACAGGGTAACATGAGATGATTCATTTATTCCCACCCCTTCCAGAATTAAGACGTCTGGCCGTTGATAGATAGATAGATAGATAGATAGGTAAGCTGTAGGGAAATTAATGAAGTTCTATAATATTTTAAGGATGACTGCCCTTAAAAAGTGGTAACAGTGGCTTTCTTGAGTTAAAACACAAATTGGACGTATGTAATGGATATTTACCATACTCTTCTGTTCTAGGACGGTCCAGCTTGATGGCTGTAATAGTTGTGTATGCTTAGCGGTGTGACCACTGAACTTCTCTGCGTAAAGCATGTAGACTACGCGAGGGAATATATAATAGTAAAGACGGTATATTAGCAATGCGAAATGTACACAACAGTTACATTATTTTTCAACATAGTGTTCTTACAGTTCTGTGCATTTTTTTTTTTTTTTTTTTTTTTTTGTAGTCTGCAAGTTTCTCGATTCCACTGGGGAAGAATGATTTCGACTGTACCGGAAGCCATGTATTCACCACTTTTCTTCACATTATAGCAGCCAAACTGGCAGCCATGTAATGCTTCTTGCTGTGGAAGTCGAATGGTGTGAGGTCGGGATGGTAAGATGGATGTGGTAGAATCTCAAACTTGAGAATTAGAAGTGCTACATTGTTTCAGTCCTGCAGGGGGGGGGGGGATTTAAATAAAGATGATATATTACCTATGCTGGCCTGTATGGAATTAGCTTATACTGTTTTTATATTTTTATCGAAGTATTTTGAAATTGTGCTATGCTTAATCCATTGCAAACAATGACTTTTTTTTTTCGTTGCTTCCACAAGTTGAATTGATGCAGCATAGGAGAATTATCTTGTCCATAGGGTAATGCCTTGGAATTAAAAAAAAAAAAAGAATCTTATGCTGAGAAAAATATCTAAATATAGCAAGAACAAGGTACAAAAGACGAACACGGGCTGAATGTGAAATAATCCTTGCTAACAGTGATTTTTTTTTTTTTCATTCTTGATCCCTTAAGGTATATAATTTTATTGAGCTGAGAAGAGTACTTCAGTAGTGATGGGGTTAATGTAGACTATGTCCAACCCTTCCAATGTGAAAAGTCTATCTTCAGTTGAATGAAAGTCGTCTGATGGTAACAAGATTAATATAAACGGTAAGAGATGTAACCATACTCATCATCAACGTAACCTTCCTTCCCACTTGCGTCACCGTACTGCAGTGGTTAAATTTTGCCTTGCCTCTTTCGCCACAGCTTGCACGACAAAATTACGTCCTAATTTTATTTTTTCCCGTCATCTTCTCGTGACAGCTGTGTACCCACTGCCTCCCAGAGAACGTTCCCACATTCATTGTAACCAATTTTGAAAACATTTTGCGTATGTTACCTCCACACATATTTATCTTGGGTAGGGCCTCCTGTAGTAAAAGATAATATTGTACTCGTAAACAATTTTCATTATCCACATTAAGACACGGAAAGTGCACTGCTGTTTCTCAGGTTTTGAACTCAGATAGACTCGAAAAAGAATTGTTACAAAAGGACGTGATCGGTATGAATGAACAATACTAGTAACGGCATCTGAATAAAGGACACACGTAGCCTATAGTTGTGTAGTCATAAAGTATCTGGTCTAAAAGTACCAATATGGAGGGATGTTGACCATAAATGAACAACAATTTTCCACGTGTCTAGGTAAAGGACACGTGTACAATTCTTTCATGAACTGTCCACGTGCTCCAGAATCTATTGTTGTGAATGAACAGTATGCCTAACTGCGTCTCGGGAAAGGACACATGCCTAGTTGTATCTTAGATTTTACACACACTTGAAAAATATCGTTTCATTAAGTATTGCTATGAAGAATCCTGATTGCTATGAGTGAACAATAGTAGGCTGTTAAAGGTGTGTAGGTAAGGGACATGCGTAGTAATATTTCTTTCTTTCTTTCTATCTGTCTATTTATCTGTCTTTTTTAGGGTTTTGCACAGGGTCTTGCTAAAGGAACTTGATGATGAGATTAAGAACAGCCTTGTTTTTAAACCCCTTCATAACGATGACCTTTTTTTATTTATGCTGCCAGATATTATTCAGCTTAAGCTCGCATAGGTAAAGGGTTTGAGGGATTTTGCTAAACTAATCAACCATAGTACTGAAGCTTATTTGGATCTAACATCGTGATTAAAGGAACCACTGACTGTGAGAACATGCACATATTATTATCTGATGATTACACACGAGCGCTCATGTCTACGAGTACGTGCGTCTGGCATGAAAACTAACAAGATATTCCACTCGTGTCTGAATATGTGCATTCACAAGCAAATTGCACATCAATACATACTGTATATACAAGCATACAAACAAACGTCACACGCACGCACGTGCACACACACACACACACACACACACACACACACACACACACACACACACACACACACACACACACACACACACACACACACACACACACACACACACACACACACACACACACACGAAAACGCGTCCAAGAAATATCTAATAACGTGGAAGAAGAGAAGTGACGGCTGAAAGTGGATTTTTTTGCTAACAAAACGAAGAACAAAGAGAGAAGAGAAGGAAGAAAAGGGTGGAAGAGGGAGAAAAAGGAGGAAGAGAAAGCGGACGGAAGAGGGAATAGAAGGGGGAAGAAATGGAAGAGAGAGATGGTAGAGGTAGTAGTAGTAGGAGGAGGAGGAGGAGGAGGAGGATGGAGGAGGAGAATTATCATGGAGGTGGTATTGGAAGAGAAGAAGAAGGATGGGAGACGGAGAAGGAGGAAAAGGATGGAAAGGAAGAAGGAGAAGAAATGATAAGACGGGAAGAACGTACTATTGGAGGAGGAGGACTGGAATGGATGATGAGGGGGATGAGGAGGAGGAGGAGGGAGGTAGAAGAGGAAGAAAGCGGTGGGATGAAGTAGGGAAAGAAAAGGAAATAAAGAAAAGAAGAAAGGAAAAGAAACAGGGAGGAGGCAGAAAGGAAATTGAAAGAAAAGAAGAGGACGCAGAGGATGGGAGAGAAGAAACGGAAGCAAAGGAGGGAGGAGGAAGAGGAAATAGAAAGTACAGAACTAAAGCAGGCGGATGTGGGGAAGGTGATTGGAAGAAGGGAGGAGAGGAGAGAATGGAATAGAGGAAGAGGAGAAGAAAAACTGGATGAGAGGGTACTGACGGTGGGAATGAGTAAAAATGAAAAACAGTAATAAATGGAAACAGAATATGGAAAAGAAGAAACCGAGGAAAGAAGGAGAGGGGAACAGAAATATGAAGGACAGCAGAAAAAAGGAAAGGAAGAAGAAGAATGGAGGCAGGAAGAGAGAGATTTAAATGACAGAGAAAGTGGTAAATCAACACAGGATGGGTGTGGGAGATAGTCGGAAATGGAGAACGAAGAGGGAGAATAGATGAAGACAAGTGTGCTGTGTCGGTGGTGAGAGAGAGAATCAGTGGAAATGCGGAGGGGGGGAAGAGGAAAGATAAGTGGAAATTGATGAATAACAGATGGGATGAAGGAAGGTAGAGGATCAAAACAAAGGGAAGAAAGGAAGGAGATAAAGTGGCCAGAGACGAATGGAAATGCAGGAAAGGAGGAGGAGGAGGAGTAAGAGAGGAGGAAAGATGGAAGGTAGAGATAACATTGGACAGAGACATGCATTGAAAAGCATAGAGGAAGGAGAGAAGGAATGTGGAAGAGATAAGGGAGGAGAAGAAGAAGGGAAAGGAAGGAAGGAAGGGGGTGAAGGGGGAGAACGAGATGTAGTAGGAGGGGGAGGGAGGGAGAAGAGATATATAATATAGACTGAGGCATAATAGAAGCACAGAGAGAGAGAGAGAGAGAGAGAGAGGAAAAAGAAGGAAAGAAATGCATGAAAGGAGAGAGTGGAGAAAAAAGGAATCTAGAGCACAAGATTGAGTTGGGAGGGAGGAAGGGAAGGAGGGAGGGAGGAAGGAGGAGAGATAACAAAGACCGAGACATCATCGAAACGTGAAGAGAAAGACGAGTGGGAAGAAGGAACGGGGAGGAGCGAGAAGGAAAAATGGAGAGGGAAGGGAAAGAAGGAAGAATTATAACAAGTTGGAGTACGGAGGGGAGGGGCGAGGAGGAGGAGAGGTAGCGTGTATCGAGACGAAATGGAAACGCAAAGGAAAATGAGGGAGGGAAGAAGGAACAGGCACAGGCATGAAGGAAGAAGAGAGGAGAGGAGGGAGAGAACAAGATGGAATGGGGGGGGGAGGAGGGGAAGTGTGGGAGGGAGTGGCGATATCGTGTACCGAGACATAATACAGTAGACTCACAGAAAGGAGAAAGAGAAGAAGGAACAGGGAGAGGAGGGAGGGAAGAAGGGAGAGGGAAGGAGGAAGGGGGAGAACAAGATGGAGCAGGGAGGGGGGAAATGAGATAGTAAGGACAGGGGCATAAATTGAAATAGAGAGGAGAATGAAGGTGAATTAACTTATAAAGAAGAATGAGAGGTAAAGGAGGGCAGGAAGAAGGTAGAGGGGAGGGAAAGTAGTAAGGGAAAAGACGAAGTGACGTAGGGATGGAGGAGAATGACACGAGGATATAAAGGGAAAAGGAAGAATGAAAAATAGGAGAGAGAAGAAAGAAAGAAGGGATAGGAAAGGAATAAGGAAGGGTAACAAGATGGAGAAGGGAAAAAGGGAAAAAGAAAGGAGGATGAGAAGTAGAGTGTATCAGGACTAGAGAATTGGAAATGAACGGAGGAAGGGAAGAGTAGGAACGGTAGAAAGGGGATGATGAGGAGGAAGAGAGAAAAGAAAACGAAGTAGTAAAATAGATCAGGATTGGAGGGAGGAGGGCAGATATCGGAAACGGAGACTGGAATAGAAACAGGGGAGGAAGAAAATAAGGAAGGGGGAATAATGAAAGGTACAAAGGAATCAAAGGATAGGAAAGCAGGAAGGCTCCCCCCTCCCCACCACACCCTCCTGTCGAACCCGGCAAGAAATAGTGAAAAGGAATACCATGCAGCGTAGAAAAGCTGTCTTGGAAATTTCATAGGAAAAGATGAAAGGAAATCATAGTTTGCACTATATAATCTACAAGGGAAACACAACTAGTCAGCTTAAGACCGTAGGGGGGAAGGGAAGTATAGAGATAATGTGTACAGAAGCATAAATAAAAATGCCCTGGAGAAGACAAAAAAACATATTGTATAGGTAAGGGAAAGGAACGGTAATGCAGTGAGGGAGAATAAGATGTAGTAGGGAAGAGGAAAATAAGCAGGCAGATATAAATGAAATTACAGAGTAGAGAAGAAGGAAAAAAGAAAGATGAATAGAAAAAAGGAAGAAGAAAGGGAAGGGAGAGGGAAAGGAAGAAGGGAGAGTAACAGTATTGAGTTCGAAGGGAAGAACGGAGAGAAGAGAGGAAATGTGGACAGAGAGATAAAAAAAAATAGTGAAAATAGACAAGGAGGGGGAGAGAGATGGAGGGAGGTAAGGAAGGAGAGTAATATGAAGAATATGGAGGAATAACAAGCGAGAGTATTGATGGAGGGAGGGAGAGACAGCGTACAGGCAGACGTGAATGAAATCACAGAAGAATGAGGAAAGGAGAAAAGAAGAATGAAGAATGGAGACAAGCAGGAAGGGAGGAAACGAAAGAAGGAAGGGTGAGTAACGATATTGAGCAGGGAGGGAGGAAGGGAGGGCGGCAGGAGAGGAAATAGCCAGGCCTTACTAAAAACAGAGAAAGGGAAGAAGAAAGAAGGAACAGACAGGATAGAGAGAGAGAAAGAGAGAGAGAGAGAAGGGAGGAAACAGTATAGATAACATGAAATAGAGGAAAGACATGAATGGAATTGCAGAGGAAGGAGAATGGGAGAAAAAGAAACATGAAGGGAAGAGGAGAGGAGGAGGAAGAGAGAAAAGGGGAAAGGAGGATAACAATATTAAGCAGAGAGAGAGAGAAAGAGAGAGAGGGGGGGGGGAGTAACAATAGTGAGTAGACAGGAGGAGATACCGTGGCCAGAGACATGAAGTGAAATACACAAAGGAGAGAGAGAGAGAGAGAGAGAGAGAGAGAGAGAGAGAGAGAGAGAGAGAGAGAGAGTAATATGAAGGACGTAGGAAGCGAAAGGGAACGAAGTGAAGTGGCGAGAAAACAGAATGAATGAAGGGAAAGAAGTGAAAGTGTTGTTATAGGAAGACAGGAAACTCAAGAAAATTAAAGTCGTGAAAGGAAGGGAATGGAAGATTGATACAAGGGAGGAAAATACTAAATAGTGAGTATAAGAAAAAATTTATAGAGAAGAAATGAAAGGGAAGAGTGAGGAGAAACAGAAAATAATGAAGAGAAGAAAAAAGAAGGTTGAGGAAAACGATGAGTTGTGAAAGGCGGACAGGAGAGAGAAATGGACTGAAGAAAGGAGAAGGGCACGTTATGAAAAACAAGTGAAGGGAAAAAGACGCAAGGTGAAGGAAAACAAAGGAGAAAAGGAAATAGGAAGTAAAAGGAGTTACACAGGGAAGAGAGGGCTTTGAGGAAAATGAGATACAATAAAGGGGAAAGAAGGAAGACAAAGATTCGTGTGAAATAACGCTGAACAGAAAAAAAAAAAAGTTAGGGGCAATGAGAAAGGGGAGAAAAGAAAATCATGACAGGAAAATGAGAGTAAAACGTCATATATATATATATATATATATATATATATATATATATATATATATATATATATATATATATATTGTTACGGAACAGAGAAAGATAACGCACACTTTAAGTGAGAATGCTAAAAATCACTACTGTCCCGTAAAGTTCCAGGTTCAAAACAAAAGAGTCAGGTAAAATTACAAGTTAAAGTCTAATGCTCAAACTAACAACAAAACATTCAGGAATCATAAGGACAATGCAACGGCAAAAACAGGTTAAACATATGGTCAACTCCAATAGCCTCTATTAACACGAAACTAGCAAGAATAAATTTATCTAAGTCAGCCCTGATAAAATGAGATACCAGATAATACTCAGTGAATGCCAGATAAATAATTACAGATACAAACTATTATAAAAAATGACTGACACAAAGAACCCCACACGAATTACAAAAACTTCACTAGGCCCACAAATTAAACCTATGCTACACAGCACAAGAAAAAATGCAACAACAGCTACACTCAAATTACACAGCTGCTAGATGGTTGGAGACTTCCCGAGAAACTCACAACAATAATAACTGTACAGGGGAGGACAGAGATGTGAACAAAATGAGGAGCAGATCTAAGTGGCAATGATGCAGAGACTGAGCTCATTATATAGGAGCCAGGAGAGCTTGGTACAACTTGTAATAAGGACGCGCAAATGAAGCCATGGGGACATAGAGTTGACAATCCCGCTCTGGACAACAGAGAGAACGACTTACTCTACTATAACGGTAGAAGGGGGGGACTGAGGCAGAACACGCTCGTGATCAAACATGCAGCATACTGTGCGTTAAAATTACACAAAGGATGATGAAATCATAGGCTATGTAACACCTCCCCACAAAGAAAAAAGAAATTTACAAAGGAAATTTCTTATTACTCTAAAACAATCTGTACATGGCATTACAGAACATGCAAATGTCCTTCCCAGTGCTACAAAACATGAGACCTCCCCAGCACGTTCAGTCATAGGTACTTGCCAGTATCCCTTTAACAAATCAAACTTACTTATGTACCTAGCCTTTCCGATCTTGTCTATGCAATCTTCCACATGAGGGAGAGGGTAAGTGTCTGTTTTGGTTATCTGATTAACACGTCTGTAGTCGATGCAAAGCCGCTGTGACCCACCTGGCTTAGGGACTAGAGTGACAGGAGAACTCCACTCGCTCTGACAGGGCTCAATCATCTTGTGGTCCAACAGGTAGCCAAGCTCCTTCTGGATGAGAGGAACTTTCACTGGGTTCACACGGTAAGGAGGCAATTTAATTGGCTTTGCGTCTCCAACATCGACATCATGCATCAACACAGTGGTTCTTCCTGGAGTGGCACGGAACACTTGCGGGTACTCCTGCAGTAATGCCGAAAACTCCTGCCTTTCCTTGGGTGGTAGATGAGAAAGCTTAGTCTGGAGATCATTCATGATATCAGGATTCTTCCCCAAACTATCACTCAGGCTCATACTGCATGGGAGAGCTTCACTTGCAGACTCGGGTGGAACAGCTACAGTGCAGACTGGATTATTTTCGTCCTGCCTGTGATATAACTTTAGCATGTTGATGTGACATAGTTGCTTGCTCTTTCTACGATCTGGTGTGGCGATGACATAGCTGACATCACTGAGTTTCTTCTCCACGAAATAAGGGCCACTAAACTTGGCTTGAAGAGGTTGCCCATGAACTGGTAGCAGAATCAAAACCTGATCTCCTGGCTGAAAGTGGCGTAACCTGGACTTCTTGTCATACCAAGTCTTCATCATCTCCTGAGCAGCTCCTAAATTCTCTCTCGCCAGCTGTAAAGCAGTGGACAGCCGTTCTTTGAACTTCATCACATACTCCAGCAGGTTGACGTCATCTTCCTCCGACAGCCAGCATTCCTTGAGTAGCTTAAGGGGTCCTCTTACTTCATGGCCAAACAGTAGTTCAAAAGGTGAGAAGCCCAGTGATTCATTTGGAGATTCTCTTGCGGCAAACACAACGAATGGAAGACCTTTATCCCAGTCTTTCTGATGTTCCAAACAGTATTTCTTGAGCATCGATTTGAGTGTTTGATGATATCTCTCCAACGCTCCTTGGGTCTGGGGATGGTAAGCTGAAGACGTGATCTGGGAGATGCCCAACTCTTTCAGAGACTGCTTGAAAACATTTGACATGAAATTACTTCCTCGGTCTGACTGTACCTCCTTGGGCAGACCAAACTTTGTGAAGAACCCTAGCATTTCCTTAACCACGTTCTTTGCTGAGATGTTTCTAAGTGGAATGGCTTCAGGATAACGAGTAGCCATATCAATCATGGTCAACACATAAGAAAATCCTGAAGAAGTCTTAGGAAGAGGGCCCACAATATCCACCAACACACGGGTGAAAGGCGCCTCAAAAGGAGGAATGGGAACAAGAAGTGCAACCTTTTCGGTCTGATTACACTTCCCCACAACTTGACAGGTGTGACAAGACTTACAATACCAGGAAACATCCCTGAAGATACCTGGCCAGTAGAAGTGTTTCAAAATGCGTGCCACAGTCTTCCTCACTCCAAGGTGTCCTGCCAAACTGGAATCATGAGCCACTCGAATGATATCCTGCCTACAAACACGAGGGATGACAACTTGATGTACAACCTCCCATTCACAGTCGGCTGATGCTGTTGGGGGTCTCCACTTCCTCGTAAGTACTCCTGACTTTACATAATAACAAGTAGAAGCACCGGCTGACTCTTCTTCACTGTAAGCAGAGTTAGCTAGACCTTTCAACTCAGGGTCAGCAACCTGCAACTCAACCAACTCTTGACGAGACAAATTATCAACACTACGGGGTACTGCCTCATCTGGTGAGTGGTCCAAATTAGCAAGAAAAGTGTCAGCTAGGATAACATCATCATCATCATTATCCTCTAAATCACCAGTAACTTTAGCCTTAGCCCTAGTGACAGCACATGCAGGGAACACATCAGGGACATCACAATCCTGGGACACAGCCACTGGCTCACTAGACAACTGAGGAGCTGGACACACTTGACTTCCACCAATATCATTTCCAAGTAAGAAAGTTACACCTGACATTGGGAGTGTCTCAACCAACCCAACCATAACGGAACCATTAACAAAACCAGACTCTAAATTCACTCTGCACAGAGGGACAGAGAAGTAATTATTCCCTACACCTTGTAAGATTACAGTTTCATCAGAGGAATTAAAATTAGAGCCTAGAACACTGGTCAGCATAAGGGATTGGCAAGCACCTGTATCACGATATATTTTAACTGATTTCCTGTCATTACTGTCCAGAGGACTGACAAAACCATCAGACAGGAAATTAGCACATGAACTCTTGAGAGTATCACCCACGTTACTGCTCAAAAGAGGAGATCCATCATGAGAATTTAAGTTACCCCTCAAAGCAGGTTCAGTTAACTCAGTTAAAGAATTCTGGGAACTCTCAAGAGTGGACACTAGACCAATTGACTGAATATTTAAAGACTCCTTTTTGTTCACATCACGCTGTCTCCAGAAACATCTCTCCGTAGTATGACCAAGCTTACTACAATAAGTACATTTACTTTTCTGAAATCTAGAGGTGAAGCTGGTATTTACTTCCTGAGAAACATCATCCTTATTCTCTTTCCTGTTACCTGTACTCTGAGTAGAGGCAACGTACTTACTCTCAGCTTTCCCTTTTTCTCTAGAATATCTCTTGTGAGTGAGAACATACTCATCAGCTAAAACTGCAGCATCAGACAAATTATCTATTCTTTTCTCATCAAGATATAGGCTTACATCTTTATAAATACACCTTTTGAAGTCCTCCAGCAAAATCATCTGCTTAAATTTACCAAAATCAGAATCCACATTCTTAGAATTTAACCACTGCTCTAACAGATCTTCTTTGATTTTTGCATACTCAACATGGGATTGCTTATCTTGCTTGTAAGTTGTCCTAAATTTTACTCTATAAGCTTCAGGAACAAGCTCATAGGCCTTAAGAATCAAGCTCTTAACTACATCATAATTATCAGACTGATCCTGAGGCAAAGATGCATAAGTTACTTGAGCTTTACCGGTGAGAACAGTTTGAAGGAGTACTGGCCAATACTCCTTAGGCCGATTAAAACCTGTAGCTACCCTCTCAAACAACTGAAAATACTTTGTTAAATCAGATTCATTAAAAGGAGGGACAAGTTTAACATTTTTAGCCACATCAAAATCATCAGAGCTAGATGATCCAGTTCCACCTTGTTTCATGCGATACTCATGGTCTGCCTGAATCCTAGCAAGTTCAACTTGTGCCTCAGCCTCCCTAGCACGGGCCTCCTGCAGGTCTAGCTGTAACTTAGCTAATTCAATCTGCGTTTGCTCATTTGGAGGAGTTACATTAAACAAGCTTTCATTAATCATGGCAACAATTTGATCTTTAGACTGATGAGAGCGAACAACAAATCCCAATTGTTGAGCAACAATCTTAAGTTCATTCTTTGTTCTGTTTTCTATATCACACACTGTTTGCACATTTGACAAAAAATCTTTGGCTTCATCAAGTGTAGTAATAGTAGACATAATGAATAAGTAACAGTCACAAAATATCAAGCAATATCCTTATGATAATATCCTGAATATCCTGATATGAGGTCGCCAAATTTATGTTACGGAACAGAGAAAGATAACGCACACTTTAAGTGAGAATGCTAAAAATCACTACTGTCCCGTAAAGCTCCAGGTTCAAAACAAAAGAGTCAGGTAAAATTACAAGTTAAAGTCTAATGCTCAAACTAACAACAAAACATTCAGGACTCATAAGGACAATGCAACGGCAAAAACAGGTTAAACATATGGTCAACTCCAATAGCCTCTATTAACACGAAACTAGCAAGAATAAATTTATCTAAGTCAGCCCTGATAAAATGAGATACCAGATAATACTCAGTGAATGCCAGATAAATAATTACAGATACAAACTATTATAAAAAATGACTGACACAAAGAACCCCACACGAATTACAAAAACTTCACTAGGCCCACAAATTAAACCTATGCTACACAGCACAAGAAAAAATGCAACAACAGCTACACTCAAATTACACAGCTGCTAGATGGTTGGAGACTTCCCGAGAAACTCACAACAATAATAACTGTACAGGGGAGGACAGAGATGTGAACAAAATGAGGAGCAGATCTAAGTGGCAATGATGCAGAGACTGAGCTCATTATATAGGAGCCAGGAGAGCTTGATACAACTTGTAATAAGGACGCGCAAATGAAGCCATGGGGACAGAGTTGACAATCCCGCTCTGGACAACAGAGAGAACGACTTACTCTACTATAACGGTAGAAGGGGGGAACTGAGGCAGAACACGCTCGTGATCAAACATGCAGCATACTGTGCGTTAAAATTACACAAAGGATGATGAAATCATAGGCTATGTAACAATAGATATATAGATAGATAGATATATATATAGATAGATAGATATAGATATATATATATATATATGTGCATTCTTACGTGTGTGTGTGTGTGTGTGTGTGTGTGTGTGTGTGTGTGTGTGTGTGTATTTATGAGCGGGTGTATGTCCTGGTGAGGTATACGGAGTGTGTGTGTGTGTGTGTGTGTGTGTGTGTGTTTATGATGCATAGTGAAGGCGTGTTCGTGTTTGTAATAAATTTTGAGTGTGCGTGTGTGTACGTGATATAGTTGGGCAGTGTTTCCCTGTGTGTGTGTGTGTGTGTGTGTGTGTCAAACTAGTGTATGTGTAGAAGCTTATATTGTTGTCTGTGTATTAATGGGAGTACGTAGGCGTACATGAGAAATTTCTTCTGAGCGTGTTAGTATGGTGTCTTGTGAACGCCCATTCGTGTGCGCGCATGTATATATTGGCGTATATGTGCGTATGTAGTTTTGTACTTATGTGCATATTCGTGTTGCTGTGCATGTACGGTCGTGATGCCCAGGAGGAGGGGGTTGGTCAGCGCTGTCATTACCGTCATGGTGCCTGTCGTACACACCCCTCATTGCACACCACTCATGTTAGTTACACCCTCACATCCCTCACGCATACCCTGTTCCTCACACCTCCTTCATACTACTTGCACACCTTGTTGCCTTCTCACGCCTCACACTTCCTGTATCTCCCTAACTGCAGCCTGCATTAATCATTCCAGATGTGCAGACAGTAGTCAGTATCCTTCAGATTAATAACGGTCAACATATTGATGCTCCGCACCATCAACTCTTTTCTTCTTTCTTTCTCATGTGTACGACTCTGGGTATATGCTTAGCAACCCCTTCCCTGAGGCCCAGCAGTCCTCCAACGTACCTCATACCTCCAAATGTCACCACTTCGGCACTTACTCCCACCTTCCGTATTGAATATATGCTATGGCTATCTCATACAGGACAGGAGTATTGGTGCTTGTGGGGACCTTTTTACGTGTTGGTGACTCCTATGGTAGATCAGTAAAATCAGTTTCAAGGAAATTCAAGTCCTTAAATTATTCCCTGCCCCAGACGGAAGTCGAACTCGTGCCCATTAGGAGAGCAGACCATCCTCTATCGATTCGGTTTGCTAATAGAACTGAAAATTGAACATATTGATTCACTGAATCTCTTAACCTTAAAGTAAAGGTCTTCCTAAGCCCAAATGGGAACAGCTGGAAAAAGAAAAAGTCGGAAAGAGAGAAAGAAAGAACATTGATCATGGGGCAGTGAGGGTGATAGACCAGCTCATTATTCTAGAAGTATAAAGGGCAACGACCCCCTCCATCAACTCTCTACATTAACCTTTCTTACTTTCCTACTTCTCCTTCCCCTGTTCCACCCCTCCCACTCCCTTCCCAAACTTCATAAAAAAAGTTGGGGGGGTGGGGGAAGAAAAGAACAGTAACCTAATCATACTTCCTCCTCTCTTCCCTCTCCTTCCCCCTCCCCCCCCCAGAAGCCTAGGTTAATACTGTGAGCTTTATTCTTATTGGCATAGGACCTCTTCCTTGGCCATTATATTTGGTTATTGGAAATTGATATAACCTTCTGTGCAACACCAACATAGACTGCATGTGTACCTGACGAAAGTGTATTTAAGTGTACTAATCAAAATTAACCACTGAAAATAGGTGTTTCGAAGTGTCTTAAGCCAACGGGAATACGACATAGAAAGCCATCATCCCCGTGATAATGAAGGGACGGATGCACAGATCAACCGAACAGTTGTTAACGTTTCCCGTGAACAGCAGTTAATATAATTCATTAAATCACCGTGTACTAGTGAACATTTCCCGTGAACAGTAGTTAGTCTGATTCTTTATTTCACCTTGTACTAGCGGTATAGACTCTGCCAGTTGAAAATGTATATACTTTTATTATTATTTTTTTTTTTGGTTAATGTTAGATAGCGTTGCAGAAGTTATGAGATATTCTTTGTGTTTATATTTTATTAGTTTTTTTTTTTTTTTATGATGGATGGCGTTGATGAAGTTGTGAGAGTGTCCCTGTGTTAATTTTCCCCCTGTTCCTCCCGTATAATCTACCCAACTGTCCCCGTCTGGCAGTGGTGTTGCCAGTTGCGGCTTTGGGTTCGTGTTATCATCGACGAAAGAGGCACCATAGCATCTTGGCCTTAACTGTTATATCTGTAGATGACACCTTAATGTTATTTTGTCCTTTATTTGTGCTATGTAAATCGATATTTAACATACACAAATAATGAAACAGTAGCGGTAACAACGGCAGCAGCAAATCTTTTTCGAATATTACCCCTTTCTGACCAAGGAAGGCCAGGGGGAGTTAGAGAGCTCCAGACCAGACTACAGAATCTTTTAACTCTTAGGAGAATACCGTGCGTCCCTGGCAACGTTTACGTGAGAGAAAACGTGCGGCCACCTCTTGGGTCCGAACCGTGCCGTGTAAAAATAAGGTGGCAGACGGCGTCCTAACCCCGTGAGAGTATATCCATGAATCGCACATCTGACCTGACCTGAGGTAACCTAACCCCACGAGCATACATCCCTGGGTCGCAAGCACTCCTGAGGTTTCCGTTTTGGGGCATCTCGTCGGCTATGCTCTTGGACACACACTGCTACATCCTGCTTCTTGCCTGGATCTTGCAAAACGTCGGGCTGGCTTAACACCTTCACTACCAGGGTCCCATCTAAATTGAATGATATCTTGTGACGGTAACCAGAGAAAAAATGTAGAGGTTATAGTAGTGAAAGAGTTAGTAGCTTATTCATTACTTCAGTGTGGTTACGAAGTGAGTTCATGTTTATCTGAATGTAATCGTCTGTCGGCAGCAAGAATATCATGAAGATGTATTTCGTCCTCGGAGGGTTAGTGTTCAATAGACTTTTTCGCTCCTTAAAGACAGGAGGCTAAATAAAATCAGTTGGCAGTAGCAAGAATGCATGATCTAGGTGAAATAGTTAAGATGTCTGGTTCTCGGAGGGTTACAGAAGAGAAAGCGACTAGGCCTGTGAGGACGAAAAGTTAGCTGTGACCTGTTAAGAATTATAAATCAGTATACACTAGTAAGAACAGAGAAATCAGATGCACTAGACGTCGGTTGTATCACAGGAAGAGCAGTTTGTGTTAACTTGTGCAGGTGGTGTTCAGTAATGCCGTAGTTATTTAGCTTCCCTAGTAAGTCTCCTATAATGTTATTCATCCAGTCATTTTTAAACACAAATTCCACATTGCACGAAACTTGGAACTTTCCCGCAAGAGCGAAACTGGGAGGATGGGACTGCAGTTGCAGTGAATTGCCTTCCGAAGCTACCACGAATGAGAAATTAGCATAAAGAATGAAATAATCAACACCACTCCATAAATAATTAGAAGTTAGCATCAAATTCAGTGAAGAGAAGTCAGCTCCTACCTGTACAGGAAGATATATCAGGTTTTTTCTCAAGAGTCATCAACCCCTATCTCAAAAGACGTCCACAGTTAACTGACGAGATGCGGCCTGTATCCTAAGAAGAAAGAGAAGTTAGCTCCTATCAGATGAGACATCAGCTCTTACCGATAAAGAAAGAGAAGTCTGCTTTTACCATACGTTTTGTCACATACTTGAGGAGAATTTACCTGATGACAATTCAGTTTCAAAGTATCAAGAAAAAAAAAAAGGCCTGCCAAAACGCAAAGAGAGAGAGAGGGAGAAAGAGAGAGAGAGAGAGGAAGAGAGAGAGAAAGAGAATTATCATCTTCTTTCATCTGTATGTACGAGTTAACATGTGAAATCAACTCATGTAATTGATAGAGAGCCTGTCAATTTACAGTTAACCTCGTCCACCATTTGCAAATCTGTGTGTCAGTAATGGAAGCCAGAATTTGAATGGCTTGAATGATGAGTGAATGGATGTGTGGCCCAGTTTACCGGATCGTGTTGTTATTCTGATACTTTTGTGTTATTCATGTTTCTGCAGCCTGTCCTATCCAACCCCTATACCAGTGATGATGATGGTGATGATGATGATGATGAGGAGGAGGAGGAGCAGGGGGAGGAGGAGGAGGAGGAGGAGGAGGAGGAGGAGGAGGAACCTGCTTTCCCCATCTACAAGTTTGCAGTATTATGATGATGATGTTGGTATGATGATGATGATGATGATGATGATGGTGATGATGATGATGATGGTGATGATGATGATGATGATGATGATGATGTATGTCACTTGACTTAGAAACTGGGATTTACCTGGTTATTGCTTTTCCCATATAATCCTGTCGCATGGTGTGTCATACTGCTTCCTGTTTGCTTTAATTTTACCAGGAGATGCATTAGTCATCAATATCATCGTTGTTGTCGTCGTCATTTTCACCTTCACCTTCACCACCACCACCACTATCACAGGTGGGTGTAGGCAGGGTTCAGGAACACGGAAAGTGAAAACACAAGAGGTCGGGTAACTAAGTCATACTCTGTGACATCCCCTGTTTGAACTTCTCGCTTTATATGCACCAGCTCTCTCTTGTCATGGAGCTTTGTGTGGGGATCCTGTGTCATGTTGGACCACATTTACCGCTTCAGGACTATGATATCTTTTTAGTTTATGTTTAATTTGAGTCAAGGAAGGTAAGGTATGTAAGAATTTATCACAGTGCCTACTGGATGATGGTTGTCTGTTTCGGGTCCTTGTGTGTGTGGAACCGCCCCTTCAATAGGCAACTGTGACATTTGTTTTTTAATCAGTTAGTTGTTTTTTTTTTTTTTTTCGTTCTCGCTGCTGAGTCAGGGAAGATAGGGTACTTTATTCCTTTAACCCGAAGATTTCATGTGTATTTCATTCTTGTTGCTAACAGACGATTTTACTGAGCGTAGGAGAGCACTCAAGGAGTGAAGGGATTCATGAAGGCGTTATCAAATGGTTTTCATAGAGGAGAATCTGTGGATCAAACATTAGCAGTAAGGCAGGTAGTGGAGAGAGCGTGCGAGAAAGACTCTAAGGGATTCATGGCACTTACGGATCTGGAGGCGCTGGAGAGGTACGCCTTCGCAAGGTGGCACTGATATATCCGGGTGATTTCACTTCCTGGGTACACAAACAGTCTTCAGCTTCCTCCCTGTCCACCGAAAGGAGAATGGTGGACTACTGGAAAAAGGTTACCTCAGGCTGCAGTCTCCCGAGTTTACGATCAGACGAGCCTGTGACCACAACAATAAGAGCATTAGCAACGATCTAGAAGTGTCTGACAGTATTATCAAGGAGAGATTGAAGAGATTTGTTTGCTAATGGTGTGGAGGGAAACTCCCTCATCTCCCTTTCCCAGATTTCTCCTTTTCCTCTCATTCTCTCTTTCTTTCCCTTCCTTCCTTCCTTAATCTGTTTCCTTCCCTTTCTTTCAAACCTTCGTTTTCTATTTCCCCCTGTTTCTTCCCTTTCTTCTTTTCCCTTCTTTTTTTTTTTTCCATTCGGTCTTATTTCCTCCTTTCCATCTTCCCTATCCTACATTCTTTTCCCTCCTCCCTCACCTCTCTAATGTCTTCTGCTCTCTCACCCCTCCCCACTCACCCCCCCCCCATGTGTAGCAAGATGTGGGTCTACTTAAAGGAACTAAGGCTGTATGAGGCGAGGCGGACTCAAGGCGTAGTGTTGTAAGCCCCCCACTCCACACCCCACCCCATCCCACACTGCACCCCTCTTTCACCCCCACCCTCTCTCTTCCACTCCCACCCCTCCTTCTTCCCCATTTCCTCTCCTTCAGTGCCACTGCTCCTTCCTCACACTCTCTCCTTCACTCCCACCCGCTCATCTTCCCCACCCCCTTTCCTCCACTCTCTACCCCCCTTGTTCCTCACCCCCTCTCCTCCGCTCCCACCCCCCCCTTCTTCCTCAACCCGTCTCCTTCACCACCCCTCTTCTTCAGTCCCATTTCCCCTTCTTCCCCACCCCCTCCTTAACCCCACTCGACCATTACTCAATTCCATCATCCATCCAGTCCACCCATACCCGCTCTCCTCCATTCCACCCCTTACCTCCCCCCCCTCTCTCTCTCTCTCTCTCTCTCTCTCTCCTTTTACCTCACTGTACTCCCTCACCTTCACTTCCCTATTTTCATCGCCTCCCTCTGTCACTCCCACCTTCTCTCTTTCACTCCCACGTCTTTCCCTCACCTTTACTTCCTTATTTTCATCGCCTCCCTCTCCGTCACTTCCACTCCCTTTCCTTCATTTCATTCTCTCTCCTTTAACTTCTCCTTCCTTTCACCCCCTTCTCATTCACTTCCACCCTTTTTTCTTCACTCCCAGCTGTCTCCTTCACTCTCCTCACCCCGTGTCATGGCTCACACACTCCAGTCCCCCGGAATATCAGTCATTCCTTCCCTCCACAAATTATTCACCAGCCATCACACTCCCTCCTTCCTTCCTTACCCTTTCCAGTGACTCGCACACCTGGCCCCGCACCTGGTACACCGAACCAATCAATTAACCCGCTTCCTTTGATCTTTATTTCAACAGCAACCATTATTTATTTGGGCAGCATTCACGTCGACGAGGGAAATGTAACAGAGCTTCAGCAGCTTTTTCCCTACTACACCTAATGGAAGCTTTATCTGTTGCATATTGAAGAGATATACATAAGCTGTAAAAGAACAGTATGTTATATTAATCTCGGAGGAAAGCGCTCGGAATTCACCAGTGCCAAAGATAATTCGACCTATTATCATGCCCTCCCAGACACATTCGTTCCTCATATTCACTGTTTATCATTTACATCTCTTACATCCTGCCAGTCGTACGTGTGTGCCCAGCGTTACGGGGTCCCGGGCAGGCACGGACCCATTTCCAAGGCTGTTATATGATTATTAATCACTTCAGTCCGATTATATATATATATATATATATATATATATATATATATATATATATATATATATGTAATTAGATTTGGGGGTATTTATGTCAGTCATGAAAAATGACCGAGATGATTTCCATGACACAGAGCATGAAACTGATCAGTGTGAATGTCAGTCAGTAGTCAGTGTTGGGATATATGAAGCCATTTGTTTGTCTGTTACAATTATTGGTAATCATTGGTGAAAAAAAATATATACCTGTTATTTATTTATTTTTATTTTTTTCAGGTGAGTCGTGTTCTTCTCTTGCCGTGCTTCAAAACCTGTAAGTATAAAACACATGTAATCTGAATACACTTATGTACGGTTGCAAGCATAATTATCGATCCAGTTCTCGATGATAAATAACGAGACAGTGAACAGTGACTTCCGAAACCCAGTAGTATGATATTTGGAACCCAACAAACCTTCAGAATATTTGGTAGCGTTTCGTAACTTTGAGTAAAATGTAGCTCGATGTTATTGTCTACAACTGTATTTGTTATTACGTTTGTGTTTCTGTGGTCATACAGTCATTAATTAAGCACTGATATCCACGCTGTGCTTATTATGACTTTCTAGACACAGGGACAGTTTTAAGATATTGTACCATAAGTTTTAATTCAGTATCCATATAATATCATAATGGATTAGAATGGTGAGAAGGAAAAACAGCAGGAGCATAAGTTCTTTTTTTCTCACTTTTTCAGCCTACACTGAAAACATCCTCAGTCAAGGAGGAGTTTCTCTTTGAGGATGAACTCTGTGAAGCCAGAATCGTTAGAAAAGGAATGAAGTAAAGCTCTTTCCTGTTTTACAGTCCTCCTAATTCTCTTCCATTCGTCAGAATGGAACAGTTATATAATACCGACCCTGCGAGCGAAAAACGTGAGATGGGTGGTATTATTTTCGTAGCCTCGCGCCCCTTTGATGTGGTGGGAGAGTCAGTATCTTTTGTTATGTATGTCTGTCAGTCATCAGGTTTTAACACAGCGAATCTGAAGACACTTTTATCGTGTATTTTTAAACCTTCAAGTGATTTTGTTTAGCTCACAAGAGACGTTTTGCATTGGAGAAGTTAGATATAGTCTTCATAAACCCCATCGTCAGGTAGGTCTCCTTGGCTCATTACAGTCGTCTAGTATCAGCAGGTATAAACTACGGAGATACGTTGCCGAAGTGAAGGGGTTAATGAAACTTGGCTTACCAGTAGAATTAGAAACCTGACCGCCAAAAACTGAATTGGGTCTCCTTCTCTCCAGTCTCATCCTCGTTCCCACCACCTCGCCCCTCCGTGTACAGTACAATTGGGGACAAAAGTTTACCTTACATTTCACCTCCTCTGCGTCTCAATTTCCCCTGTTGGGTAGTATTCCTAATCTGAGAGGTTTGGTGTATTAATGTGTCCATTGATGATGTTCCTTGATGTGATGCGTCATGGAGGAAAGAGACGGATGTGGTGTGTGTGCAGCAGAAATATCGGAATAGTAGAACTTACATCCTTGACAGTACCCAGGCGCTCTACCATAAAAAAAAAAAAAGAATGAAAAGAAAAAGGAAAAGAAACAAAGACTAATGAACATTTTTGGCAGAGCTTAACCATTCTCAGTGTAGGTTTTTATTCACATCAAGAAAACCAGAGGGGTGAAAAAGTGAATGATTAACCTTTTCAACCAGAGAACATTTTTTTTTGTTTTACTTATTGCTGCCACCTGCAGACAAATTTTTCTGCTTTGGAGATCTGCCTAGTAGCGGAGGAATTTATGAAGCCTCTGTTTTACGCCATCCGGGCTGAAGTGATAAATATCAAGATCACAGGTTTAGGATAAGCTTACCCAAAATTGTAGATGTTAAGATTACGGCTGTTGGTATACTCTTAGTTCGGCTGATTATATATGCATCAGTTTCCATGAGGAGATTCGGTAAGTGTGCTTACATTTGAATAAATTAAGATAGGAAAGTGATTACATGAGATTCACATTGAGAAGGAAAAATTTGTTTTATGTAAAAGTGAATGTACAGTGAGTAGTTATTATACTCTGGCTGATAGGTATTTAAAATATTCTAATTCTGAAGATGGTGCAATAACTGTGAACGTGTATTTTTGTTTATTGCATGCAAACATATTCGTTGAAGCTACTGAAAAATTGTAATGTTAACAGCGTGGCGTACTACGAAGAACATAGCTTTATCCTTTCCATTAACTGTCATCAGATAGATAGATAGATAGATAGATAGATAGATAGAGGGCTAGAGAGAGAAAAATATATATATATATATATATATATATATATATATATATATATATATATATATATATATATATATATATATATAAATATACAGTACATATACACGGAGAGAGAGAGAGAGAGAGAGAGAGAGGTACTGTAATTCTCGTCGCAGGGTTGAGTATGCATTATAAGTAAGTTCAACTCGAGGAAGCTGTATGCGTATTTTGTTTATTGTTTATATCATATGCATCAGAGAAATGTGAAATTCCTATCTATCTATCTATCTTTATATATATATATATATATATATATATGGAGAGAGGGAGAGGTAATGTAATTCTCGTCGCAGGGTTGGGTTTGCATTATTAATGAAGTTCAGATCGAGGAAGCTGTATATGTATTTTGTTTATTATTTATATCATATGCATCAGAGAAATGTGAAATTCCCAGACTCCGACTTCCACTTAGTTACGGAAATGACTTAAATCAAGATGATGTGACAGGAAGTCCCAAGTTACGTAAGAAATTTCATTAGATTCATAAGAAAACGTTTAATTCTCAGGTTCGTATGGCATAGTCAACTGAATGAAATCGTCTGATGTGAGCTGCAGTAGAACAGTACGGTTTGGTAATAATGAAAGAATTAATGGTGTCAGTAGTTTACATTGGCTTTTATGACAGCTGAATAAAATCATCTGCCATTAGCTGAAATAGAATGTTGTAGTTTCCCAACTCATGAGATGGTTCATAATAATTAAAGGTATTAATGTAATAATCATCATCATCATCATCATCATCCATCCATCCATTCATCATCCAATCCTACATTGCCCCATGAGGAGCGTAGGAGCCCGGCGCTAGACAGTTGGTCCCGACATTTAAGATGAGAGTGAATAATAATAATAATAATAATAATAATTAATAATAATAATAAGCTACTAAGACCCAGTATTTGTACAGGATACCGACCATATTGCCTAGCGTTAGATGCTGGGCTCGATACAGTTTACCAGCCTGTGTTTTGTGTCCCTTGTGTGAATCCCTGCTTGCCGGTGGAGTGGCTGGTGATATCTAACACGTTCTCTCAGGCTGTCTGTCTGGAACCGTTTAGCGACCACTCTTCCCTGTGTTGTGCCCGCTCTTGCAGTAGGAGTTTGTGCTACATTTTTCCTCCCTCTCACACACCACTGACTTTTATCAAAGTGCTTTTATGTACACACACACACACACACACACACACACACACACATATATATATATATATATATATATATATATATATATATGTGTGTGTGTGTGTGTGTATATATATATATATATATATATATATATATATATATATATATATATATATGTGTGTGTGTGTGTGTGTGTGTGTGTGTGTGTTCATTTGTTTATTTATGGGGTGAATGATATATGACAAATAAAAATTTGTCTAGAACTGAGTGATAACTGGGCCCCCCCCCCCCCCCCAAAAAAAAAGTGTGATTTTGAGGGCACAATTTGAGCAATAAATTAAAATACGTGTTAAAGTGTGGAGGCTTGGCGTCGTATACAACAGTAATTTTTCATATTTTCCTTGAATTATTAACACTTGACAATACTTTAAAAGTTTTTTATTATTGCGCCGTCCTAGTGGATATGTATTTGACTGGTTGTGTATTACTTGAAAATATTTTAAAATAATGCTTAGGTGATCATTACAATATTATTATGCAATTCTGATGCTACACATGATTGTGGTACATAATGCTGGACGTTGCACTTTAAACTAACTTAACTGAAAATGTTAATCAAGCTAGCCTTCATTGCCATGAAAAAACTCTTAGAAAATAAGAAACTCCGTTTCCTTAGTCTGTATGATGTATATTTGAGCAAGTTGGTTTCTTGGCCAAAACCAAACCATTACATAAAGTTGGGGATTGATAAATAGTTATTTGAGGCTCGTGGTGATCTAGCGGTGAAGTACTCGATCTAGCGGTGAAGTACTCGATCTAGCGATTAAATACTCGATCTAGCTGAGAAGTACTCGATCTAGCGGAGAAGTATATCTGGCGATTAAGTACTCTATCTAGCGATGAAGTACTCGATCTAGCTTTTAAGTACTCGATTTCTCGGTGAAGTACTCGATTTAGCGATTAAGTACTCGATCAAGCGGTGAAGTACTCGATCTAGCGACGAAGTACTCGATCTAGCAGTGAAGTACTCGAGTCAGTACGACGATTTTGTCGTACGTGTAGTGATCTGAATCATTAGAGTTAGTTTTTTTTTTTTTTTAATGCTCAAAATACTGCTATGGCCCTAAGCCTGTCTCTCAGCCTTAATACCATATACTGCAGAAGCATAGCCTTATGGTTCTATTTCCTGAAGGAGGTAACATGGCCGTGGATATTATTATACGTGTAAATAATACAAATATTAATATTATTAATACTATTAATAATCATAATAATAATGATAATAATAATAATAACAAAAGTATTGGAAATATTGATAATAGTAATAATAATAATAATAATAATAATAATAGTAGTAGTAGTAGTAGTAGTAGTGGTCCATCCATCCATCATCCAATCCTATATTACCCCATGAGGAGCGTAGGAGCCCGGGGCTAGGCAGTTGGTCCCGACATTTAAGATGAGAGTGACCAGCCTCACTCATCCCTGAGGGGCATTGCATGAGCAATCAACCCCAACCACCCCTTCGGTATAAACCTTCACCGGCTCAATCCGATTGGAGCTCAATAATTACCCACTAAACCACCAGGCGCCAAAATTTGGTTATATGGTTACTACCCAGCGTAGTAAATGATTTCCTGGTGTACAGGAAACCATTTGGCTTGTCACTCAATGTAGAGTCACCCACAGGCAGAAGGAAGAGGAAAGAATGAAGGAAAGAAAGACAGAAGAGGGAGTGCAATGTCACCCGTAGGCAGAAGGACAAGGAAAGAATGAAGGTAAGAAAGACAGAAGAGGATAGAAAGAAAGAAGGATGGAGGAGAGGAAAGGGCAGACATCCGACAGCAGCACTTCATTGAGTGAGTGGATGGTGAGCGCCCCCACCTACCACAAAATAATAATAGTAATAATAATAATAAAGTAGTAGAAATAATAATTATAATTATGGTAATAATAATCCAGTGGCTCTTGGTAATCCAGCAATAAGTAAGTGTTGGTCATTAATTTTTGTAATAGCACAGCCCTGGACTGCGAGGCAAGTGGTTGTGGTCAGGTGGTACGTGAGTGGGTTAGTGATCATAATATCATGAGATTAATCTCGGCTGAATTACGAAGCATTTTTTAAAGTAATTCATCTAAATTTCTACAAGACCTTACCTTTCATAAAAGCACTTCTGCTCTGTTCACCATAGCGCGTGTCAGAGATCGCTAACCGATTCCAGCTCAGTTGATGGCGAAGTTTAGGCAGATTGGAGGTTAGATTTAACCAAGGGCACTCATTCCTATTTTTATAACCAAGACTCGTTCAGTTCATATAACCACGACTTGGTATCCAGGTTCTGGGAGTGGTCCTGTTCTGTCAGGGTAAAACAGACCATGTATAGAACCTTAGTATGTCATAAAATAGATGGAACTTATTTTACTGGAGTCTGTTGGAGGGTCCTTCCCTCAGACCTGCATTCCATCGCTGGTTTATTTATAGTATTCTTGGCTACCTTTAAGCTTCAGAGCTGTACCGGATCGGACTGTTTCAGTGGAAAGTTTGGGAAATACAGGAATAGCTGTAGCCAGTGTTGTGTGTTATTGCGCAAGCCTATAACTCCGTTTTTCTAGCCTTTATTACAAGGGGTCACTTAGAAACACCTAAGCCGTATGTAGGGAGTAGGTGACTTGAGAGTATGAGAAGAAATGGGTGGAGGAGAGTAAGAGTAATGCCCTGGGTGGGTGGGAAACTATAATAATAATTAAAAAAAAAAAGTGGAAAACAGTACCTTGTGTAAGTTTTATTAATTCTCCCCATCACCATGATAATAGTAATACCAACAGATAAAACCAAACTTTACACAATCATATCCGGGCACTGTCGGCTGCAACAATATTGCCCGTGATAACAGAGGCAAAAGTGTGCAGCTGCCAATATGTTCATTACTCACGCCACTGCACACCGCTACTCTTTACTACACAGCCGAGTTTTTTTTTCTCTCTCTGCGCGCTGTATTAGATCTTTCGTTGTATATATACATTTTTTTAATTTGCGTGGTAATTATCATAGACATGGGTACGTGCATAAGTGATACACAATTCCACATATATACACCAGTGCTTGCACACATATAAGCATAATAGGTACATACATACATCCATAGTGCTGAAGAGGGACGGGTTCTCGTGGTGGCACCGATATAATCAGTCGGCCTTGCTGCCCGACTATAAAAACGGCCCTCGTCTCCTCCAGATATGAAAGAAGGATGGTGGACCGCAGGAGGAAGATAGCATCAATCTACAGTCCACCGGGTTCTTGTTGATATAAGCATGGAATTGCGTAAATTGCATATATATATATATATATATATATATATATATATATATATATGGAGCCTCTGTGGTACAGTGGTAAAGTGTGCGTTTCGTACACGGGTGAACCAGGGTTCGCGCCCCGCCAGGGTAATAAACTTTGGGAGTGTTCACCCGGCCACGTACTGCATTGGCGGACACAAGGGATGCTGTGGTTGAACCAGTGTCTCTTACTATAAAGTATGCTTGCACGCAGTCGGCTTGCGCAGGCCGATTACACTTGGTTCACAGACTACACACCATCCAAAGCCACTCCAACACTACAATACACTTACAAGCACTTCTCACCCTACATACAATCTCTGCTAGATGGCCTAAGCCACTTGGTAGAGATACATAGGCTGTATCGTCCCGACTTCGGTCGGGATAGGCCGGTCCTGCAGTTGATACTCAAACGGCTGATGAAGATGATATATATATATATATATATATCTATATATATATATATATATATATATATATATATATATATATATATATATCCGGTCCTGCAGTGGATACTCAAACGGCTGATGATGATGATATATATATATATATATACTCCTCCTCCCTCCCTTTTTCCCTTACATCTTCCACCATCTCTCAGTCGTCCTCTCTCCACCTTCCCTCCCCTTCCATCTCTTTCCCACTTTCCTCCTCCCCCATATCACTACCCTTCTCCCTCCTTCCTTCCTCCTCCATCTCCCTACCTCCCCCTCTTCCTTCTCTGGCCCTCCTCCATCACATGCGTTGGCTAATTATTACTTGTGTTTAATTTAATTTTCGAAAGAAAGAATTACGGAGAATAGGGTGGGGAAGGGGGAAGAGGAGAGGAGAGGAGAGGAGAGGATGGGGGAAGGGGAATAGGAGAGAAGGGTGGGGATAGGGAGGGGAGAGCGAGTTGGGAGTTCCGTTGGAGAAGTGAAGGGTGTGTGTGTGTGTGCGCGTGTGTGTGTGTGTGTGTGTGTGTGTGTGTGTGTGCAGGAGGAGGAGGAGGAAGAAGAAGAAGAAGAAGAAGAAGAAGAAGAAGAGGAGGAGAAGGAGGAGGAGGAATAGGAGGAGGAGGAGTGGGAAAAAGACTAAAAGTGTGGTCTATAAGTTAAAGAGGAACGCATGAGAATCGCTTCGATACATATACGGGACAGACATTACGACCCTTACTAACTGGTACAGCCTGTGTATTAATGAAAAAATGTATTTTCTAATTACAGTAGCGTAAGTAATGGATTATTAAGCAGAAGGTTTTCCCGTACGCTGTAAACTAGTGGTTTTCAATTATGGGTGCAAGTACCGTACACGGCTGCAATTCGTCATAATTGAGTGTGCGACACATGCCTGTTGGTTCAGTTAAAAAATGTTTAAATCAATTTTTAGCCACTGAAAGAATCTCCTTGGCTAACCTGACTTTTGTAAACTATTAAGCTACAGCTTGATACTGCCTACTGTATTGTTGTGCCATCTTAGCTTGAAAGTTATTTATTTTTATTATTATTTTTTTTTAAGTACAGTATCTAAAACTGATTTTTAAGTCAGTACAAGAAAATCTTAAGAAAGGAATGGATGCGAACTCACACACACAAAAAAAGGTTAACCCATAAGCTCCCAAGTGTCATGTGTGAGGGACTGTGCTGAAAGAGTACTAAGCATACTGCCCTCCGCTTATCGGCTTATAGTCGCGAAGCTCATAGGTCCCTATCCCAAGGTTCCCTTCATCATTAACGAGTGAAAATGCACAGTTCCGTCCAAAACTGAGGACACCGGACGCAAATCGGTGAAGCACCTCGTGCAATCGGACTTAAAGAAAAAAGGCGGAAGCAAAGCATTCCAGAACTAATACATCTGCAGGAAATTTGATAGAAACGAAAGAGATTATTGAGAAAAGAAATAAAACAAACATAAGATTTACAGTATATATACCACATGTCATGCACTTAATTTTTTTTATAATTTCTAGTTTTTCATGAGTTCTAGGAAGAAAGAACGAAAAAAAAAAAAAGCAGTCACAATTACAAGATAGGATAAACTTAGAATTAGGGTTGGGATGACAGGGATAATGATGGCAGTGGAAGTATGCAAACTTTCGCCTGGAGCATCCCCTTGAAAGTGTTTGGAACTCACTCTCTTATTTATGAGATATTGCCTTGGAGAGAGAGAGAGAGAGAGAGAGAGAGAGAGAGAGTAAACAGATTCAATATGGAGTGGAATATATGGAAGAGGAAGTTAAGATGCAGTTATTACGAAGAGGAAAGTGGAAGAAAGTAACTATGTAGAAAAGAAAATGGGATATAATAATGATAGAAAGGCAAAAGGAAATTATAACTAACGCTTTTACGGTAAGAAGAAAGAAAAAGGGAAAGGTTTTAAAGGTGAGGAAGCACTAAAGTTGGTGGTGAAAGAAAGCGTTTTGTGAGGTAAGTTTGGTGAGAGAGAGAGAGAGAGAGAGAGAGAAGGATAGGGTAAAAGACCGGGAAGGTGATAAATAAAAAGCATAAGGAAGGAGAAGGCAATAATGGAGGAGAATTATACCGAAAAGCAAAAACGAGGTGCGGGAAAAGGAAATGAAAGAGAGAGAGAGAGAGAGAGAGAGAGAGAGAATCAATCCCTTCAATGCTGTGTCCTACAATTTTGTTTATTCTTGATGCTCCAACGATTTTATTGAAGTTAGAATCGATCTTGTGAACTGAAATTAACAGTGAATGTTGTATACATCTTTTCCAGTTTAAAAGTTTCTCATAAGCTGAATTTAAGATCCTAAAATTAGCAAAAATAAAGCAAATGAAGAGGCATGGAAGGAATTGGGTAAAAGGAAAGGAAAGAAAAAAAGAGTATAAAGGAGGAGAGCAGGAAGGAAAGAGAGGAAGAAAATGACGGAGGAAGGAAAGAGGGAGAATGCAAAAAGTTAGCCAAGAGGAATAATGGAAGAAGATGACCGTGAACGGAAGTCGAGAGAGAGAGAGAGAGAGAGAGAGAGAGAGAGAGAAAGAGAGAGGATAATATTACTGAGCAAACATACCGGACAATTCAAAGGATACAGACAGACAGTATTATGAAAACTGTAGATAGATAGATGGATAGATAGATAGAGAAAATAGATAGAGAAAGGGGGGAAGAAGAAGAGGAAGAGGAAAATGATGATGATGATGATTAAGAAGAAGAAGAAGGTGGTGATGATGATGATGATAATGAAAAAAAAGGAAGAAGGAGGAGGAAAGTAATAATAATAATAATACTAAATTAATAATAATAATAATAATAGTAATAACAATAATAATAATAAAAATAATAATAATAATAATAATAATAATAATAATATGATGATGATGATGATGATGATGATGATGATGAAAAAGAAGAGCTGGTGAACAGAGAAGAAGAAAAAGGAAAGTGAGAAAGGATATGACGGAAGGAAGATGGAAAGAGAGAGAGAATGCAGAAAGTTAAGTCGCAGGAAAAAATGAAGATGATGAGAGGGAACGGCAGGGGAAGAGAGAGAGAGAGGATAAAAATACTGAGCAGAAGAATGAAACTTGAGAGGAGGAAGTGAAGAGATATGGAGAAATTTTGAGGGTAATGGGAAAAAGAAGGTGGGATGGAGAGAGAAGGGGAAGGGAAAAGTCGAGAAAGGAAATTATTGATGTGAATCTGAGAGAGAGAGAGAGAGACTGGGTGAATGAGAGGAAAATGAGGCTAGGAGAAATGAGCGATAGGGAAGAATAAGATAAAGAAAGTAAAAGGAAAGAGAAAAAAGAAATGAAGTAGGAACAAAAAGAAGACGCAACTCTGTCAGTACGAGAGGTCTACCCTGAGCTGAATAAAATCGTCTGGCGGCAGCAGGAGTGAAGCAGATATAGAGCAGTGTGAATCGAGGTTGTAAGCCCTTCAGACTGAGTTGGCCTTAAGATGAATAAAATCGTCTGGGGTAGTCCATTTTTAAGTTGAATAAAATCGTCTGGAGGTAGTGCGATATTAAGGTAAATAAAATCGTGTGGATGTAGTGGGAATTAAAGATTATTAGAATTTAAAATCAATAAAATCTTATGGAGTAGGGGGAATTTAAAGTGAGTAAAATTATCTGGGGGTTGTGGGAACTTAAGAATAAAATCGTCTGGAGGTTTTTAAGATGCATTAAATCGTCTGAAGGTAGTGGGAATTTAAGATTGAAATCGTCTGAAGGTAGTGGGAATCTTAGATAAAAATCGTCTGGAGGTAGTGGGAATTGAAGGATAAAATCACCTGGAGGTAGTGAGAATTGAAGAAGAAACTCGTCAGGACGTAGTGGAAATTTAATAAAATCGTGTGGAGGAAGTGGGACTTTAAGGTGAATGAAATCGTCTGAATGTAGTGGGAATTAGATATACAGAAGTCATGGTAGTGAAGGGGTTGATCCTGTGACGTCACTTTGAATACCACTTCCAGACGATTTTATTGAGCATAGGGAGATTTATAGTCAGGAGTAGTTTCATGAAGGCTGTATCAAACCCCTCCAGATTAAAATTGTCTCTCATGAACTGAATATTAATGTCTGATGGTAGAGATTAAATAAACAAGAGGGCGTCGTGGTGAAAGGGTTAGTGGATAGTCGAGTGGTTTGCTTGCTGGAATTTCCCTCAGTTGGATAAATGGTCTGGCTTAAGTTTGCATAGAGTGCGTTCATGGCCTGGAATGGAGAGAGAGAGAGAGAGAGAGAGAGAGAGAGAGAGAGAGAGAGACTGAACACAAAAACAGAGGAGGAAAGTTTGCAGGATAAGCGGGAGTTACATCACACACACACACACACACACACACACACACACACACACACACACACACACACACACACACACACACACACACACACACACACACACACACACACACGAGAGAGAGAGAGACAGACAGACAGACAGACAGACAGACAGACAGAAAAGAGAGACAGACAGACAGACAGACAGAGACAGACAGACACAGACAGACGAGAATGCACAGAGCGAGGAGAGATGAGAGAGAGGGCAAATGCATGGTAAAGGAAAACAGTGAAAGAATAATAAGAGGGGGGAAACAGAAGAGAGGAGGAGAAAAACCTTGGAAGAAGGATTTCAAGGAGAGAGAAGGGAGAAAGTGAGGAAGAGTGGAGATATTGGAGGGAAACATGCATGATGTAAAAGAGGAGGAAGGAAGGAAGGAAAAATAAAAGGAGTGGATGAAGGGGAACGAAAAGAAGGAAGACAAGGAGAGACTGGAATAGCGAGGAAGGAAGAGAAACACTGGATGAATAATGGAAAGAAGCAAAGGAACCGTATATGAGTGGAAAAGAAAGGGTGGAAGGAAGAAAGAAAAAGTGAATGGAAAGGCAAGGAAGATGGAAGAGCAGGTGAGTGGATGGAAAAGGGAAGTGAGAGTGGATGGATTAAATAAGCCAAGGAAGGAAAAGAATGTAGATGGAAGAGAAGGGAAGAAATTGAAAGTAAGATAATGGAAAAGGAGGGAAATGAGAGAAGACGGAAAAGAAGAGAAAGAGGGTGAATGGAAAAGAAGGAAGGAGACAGTGTATGGAAAAGAAAGATAAAAAAGAAAAGCTGGACTGAAAAGAAAGAAGAGAAAGAGTCTGGATAATAATGAAAGAGGGAAGGACGAAAAAGCGTGAATGGAAAAAGGAAACGAATGAGAGGTACTGAAAAAGGAAAACTGACTAAAAATGAAACGGACGATTGATGCAACATATATTAAAGTAAGAGGAGAATGGATGCAAGACAAAGTCCGTGATGAGAGAGAGAGAGAGAGAGAGAGAGAGAGAGAGAGAGTGTGTGACCACTTGAGAACAAAGGAAAGTTTGCAGGATAAGTGGGAGGGAATTGCATCACACACACACACACACACACACACACACACACACACACACGAGAGAGAGAGAGAGAGAGAGAGAGAGAGAGAGAGGGGGGGGGAAGGAAATTATATTGGGCAGAAGGTATGGGGAAAGGGAAGACAAAGGAGTACAAAGAAAAGCAAACAGCATCAGACCTGTTGGTTCTTTTGTTGCTGTTTGGTAAAGGGAATGTTATAACTAAAGAAAACTATTCTGTCAGCTAAAGACATGGATAGAAAAGCAGGAAGGCTCCCCCCTCCACCCACCAAACCCTCCAGCCGAAAGAGACAGGTAATTTTGAGAAGGACCACCTTGCAGCATAGAGAAATTTTCCATGGAAATTTCATAGGTAAGAAGAAAAGGAAATCTTTTTCTACACTACCTACCAGAAAGGCAGATTAACATTAAGTCAGCAATATTTATCGATGTTATTCTACGGTTGTATCGTCCAGGATCTAGGAAAAAGAAAAAATGAACCACAATGTGTTATTCAGGAGTGAACATACTTAGCTGGGGTTTGGGTAACAAATACTTATCCAAGCGATTTTTAAAGGTTAGTACTGTTCCACAGTTTACCACATTTGAGGGCAGTTTGGTCCATATATTTACATCTCTGTTTAAGAAGAAATGCTTAGCTTCGTGTTCATGAAACCGTTTGCCGATAGTGTTATGTCCATTACCTCTAGTTTAGTTTGAACGATCAACCATGAAGTATTTATCGATGGCCATATTATTGTGTACTTTGAATATTTTGAATACTTGAATTAAATCCCTTCGTAACCTGCGTTTGCATAAGACAAAGGGATTCAGGTCATCTCAACTCTCCTCGCATGGTTTATTTCTCAATCTAAGTATCATCTTTGTTACCCTTCGCTGTACTCTCTTAATATCGGGGTTACGTTTGCAAGTTTACATTCGTGTGGCATCATACCGCTCTCTAGTGATAAGTTAAAAAGCTCAGATAAAAGCAGTGTTATTCATTCTGCAGTTCCTTTAATATGTGTGCAGATATTTTTTCTGGTTCCGATCTTTTATTCTCCTTTAATTTGGTAAATGCCAGTAGTACATCGCTTTCACTAACTGCAATATCATCGATTGTGTTCCCTTCTTACATAGGAATTGGAAAAAACTGCGGTAATCGTATGTGTAGCCTATTTTCTGTTGTAAGTACTAACGCGAAGAAAATGTTAAGACTTTTCGTCATTTTTGTTTCATCATCAGTGTGCTCTCCGTTATCTGTGATTAAGGGCCCGATTGCTGGAGTTATTACGTTTTTGGTTCTAATGTAACTGAAAAATTCTTTGGGAACTGAAAGAGGAAGGCAAAAAAGTGGAAAGCAGGAAGAGAAAAAAGGAGAGAAAATCCGTTTGGGCAGGGAAGATTTCAAAACGACCATAAGTTGCACCACTAATTCGAGGCGGCGGGTGAAGTTGGGCGGTTAGTGTCGGTTGAGGGAATACCTCGAATCCTCTTCCCCCTTCCCCTGTCTTTCTACCGCTGCCTCCCTTCCACCCAACTGATGGCTTCGTGTGTTGCTTTATGAGAGAGAGAGAGAGAGAGAGAGAGAGAGAGAGAGAGAGAGAGAGAGAGAGAGAGAGAGAGAGAGAGAGCCTTTATGGATATTTTCAAAGCTTAGTAACTAAGATAAATTCATGCATGAAATTCTTATATCTGCAGCAGTTATGCATCATGTTTAAATTATGCACTAAAGCAGTCTACTTCAATACTTTTTAAAAATGTTATAATACTGAGCCAAAGTTGTCCAAGAAGCAACGTCAGGCACCCAATATTTCTAAAGACAAAATATAAGAGTTTACCGAGTAAGGCCTGTAAACCCTCCCAACAAGCGATGGCTATGGCACTTTGGAGCTGCGATTTGAGAGGCCCTCAGGTAGTTCTTGGATTTTCTTTGGAATGATCATTGCTGCCATGGCCAAGAGTCTTGTAAGTGTGCTTTCCACACCACAGAGGTTGTTTTCTCGGGCATGGAAGCACACGTTTCTCTTATTCTGCAACTAATGGAAAAAAAAAAATGTTTAATCACGCCTGTTCTACTGCTGTCCACAACAAGGAAAAGGCTTACAAAAAGTATTGGAGCCAACCCACCTCTGAATCTCATGTTTCATATGTTGCTGCCCGTCATCGTGCTAAGTCTGTCCTTCACTCTGCAAAAAATAATTTTATTCATACTAAATACTCTGAACTCACCGACTCAGATTCTTCCCGCTTCTTCTCTCACCTCGCCAAAAACCTTTCCAACAACTTTACGTCAACTTCCCTCCAGTTTTCCGTTGTGATGGCTCTGTAGCTGTTTCTTGTACTGATAAAACAGAACTTTTTGCTTAGACTTTCTCCTCCAGTTCCACCTTAGATGATTCCGGTGCTGTTCCTTCATCACTTCCCCCCACTGACTTCCTCATGACTGACTTTAAAATTTTTTCAATTGATATATTTTCTGCCATCACTGGCCTCAATACTAACAAAGCATATGGGCCTGATGGGGTCTCTCCTGTTGTCCTCAAGAACTGTGCCTCTGTGCATACACCCTACCTCGGTAAACTCTTTCGCCTTTGTCAACTTGCACCTTTCCTTCATGCTGGAAGTTTGCACTCATTCAGGCTGTTCCAAAGAAGGGTGACCATTGCCATCCCTCTAACTATCGGTCAATTGTTTTAACATACTGTATTTCAAAAGTTTTTGAATCTCTTCTTAAAACACACACACACACACACACACACACACACACACACACACACACACACACACACACACACACACACACACACACACACACACACACACACACACACACACACACACACACACACACACACACACACACACACACACACACACACACACACACACACACACACCTTCCCACTTTCCTTTCAGACTCTCGGTCATCCTCCTTTTGGGACTTTAGTGAATGTTTTACCATTGCACTTGACATCTCAGAGGCTTTCGGTCGAGTCTACAATAAATTTTTAATTTACAAGCACCTATTACGGTCTTTGTCCTTCTGTGTGTGCCTTCATCTCTAGCTTCCTTTCTGGTTGTTTTATAGCTGCTGTTGTAGACAGCAACCGATCATCTTCTAGAGCTGTTAGCAGAGGCGTTCCTCTGGGCCCTGTCCTATCACCTACTCTCTTCCTGCTATTCATCAATGGCTTTCTAAGCTGTAATCTAACCCTATGCACTCAAATGCTGATGACTCCCCCCTTCACCTTTTTATTTGCATCCCACTGCGTCCATCTCGACAGTCACTTCCTCAAACAAGGGATGAGGCTTTGGCACATCTAATGTTTGACTGACCTAATATCTCTGATTGTAATCTTGTTGTTTTTAGGGCAGAAACTCATTTCTTACATCTTTCAACCCGTCAAAATCTTCCGCAGGAGTATCCTCTAATTTTTATCACTATCCAACTCAATCCATCATCATCTCTGAACATACTTGGGGTTTCATTCTCTCGGGATTTATCTTGGAAAGATCATATTACCTGTCCTGTAAAATCTGTTTCCAAGAGATTAAGTGTGCTAAACCAACTCCGTATCTTCTTTATCCCTGCACAGTAGTTGACTTTATACAGGAGTTTTATTCGCCTTGTGTAGAGTACAACTCTCATGTATTAGGGGGCTCCCTAAATGCAGTCAGGGTGGAGTCAAAGGCTGTTCGACTCATAAGCTTTCCTCCACCTACTGGCTCCTTCATCCTCTGTCACTTCGCCGCAGTGTTGAATCTTTATCTCTTTACTGTCGCTGCTTCAATGGTAACTGCTCCTCTGAACTGTTTACTCGCATCCCTCCACCACTACGTCGGGTGCGTAGCACCCGTCTGGTAACAAACTCTCATTCCTTTTCTGTCCATCTGTCAAATGCAAGAGTTAACCGTTACACCCAGTCCTTCATGTATGCAACAGGTCAACTCTGGAACTGTCTTCCTTTGTCTGTATTTCCTGCTGCCAATGACCTCCAGTCTTTCAAAGGCAGTGTGTTTAGGCATCTCGAAATGAACGGTTCTTGAATTGTGCTTTTTATTATCTTTTTATTTTTTCTTGGAGAGAACAATCTTGTGGATTTTTTTGCCTTTGGTTCCTTCTTCCTTACATATTTTTTTTATTTGTTTATTTTTGCCCGGATAGCAGTGTCATAAGGAATGCAAGTCAGAACTAATAGGTATACCCGCAAACTAGTGTACTGTGTTACAACAAGGGTTACTATATTCTTTGGGCAAGGCGCTTGAGTGTAGTTGGCTCCTGTGACTTCAAAACATCACCACCAGGACACGGGGATTTTCGATTGTCCGTGGCTGAGTTGTATATATTTATTTTTCATTGGTTGTGGAAGGCTGAGGAAAATAATATTGACTTCCACTTGGCACAGTCTAAATAGGTCAGCAACACACGATCCTCTACAAAACTCGGGTTGGTTTCTCTCTCTACATGGCCTACAAGTTTCTGTACTCAGGGTGATTGCTGTGTGTGTGTGTGTGTGTGTGTGTGTGTGTGTGTGTGTGTGTGTGTGTTTGTATATAAGAGAGAGAGAGAGAAGGGGGGAGAGTAATCGTTATTAGCTGAGGAAATTCTTTTTGTGTTTTTGTTTCTTTTCACTTGAGCGCATGCTGTAAAGAGGAGCGAATTTGAGAGAGAGAGAGAGAGAGAGAGAGAGAGAGAGAGATGGTTGTTGCTAGTTATTTACTTATTTAGTAAGTTTCTTTCTCTCTGTCTCTCTCTCTCTCTCTCTCTCTCTCTCTCTTTCAAGGTGAAGCATTTAAGAATAAAAACGCAGGAAGTATTGTTAACCCTCTTGGCCGGAAAACTTCTCATTTTGTTCTAATTAACGTCAGGCTTTTACATTCTTTGCCGGAGGACCTGTCTTGATGGTGGGATTAAGGATGGGTATATCTCTCGCATCCAGTTGGTAAAGGCTCTTCCAGTTTCAGTAAATCGTCTAGAGAGGGCAAGAATGAAAAAGACGTCATCGGAGTGAGCTTTACGTTCTTCCTGCCCCATTAATCCGAGTGATGTCATTTCTTTAGCTTCTTCTAGCGGTTCCCTGGCGATTTTATTCAGTTCAGGAAATTGTTCACGTATTAGAAGGGTTTAGTAATGCTGTATGTAACCCTTCTTGTTCGAAAAGCTTATCCTTAGGCGAATAAAGTAGAGAGATGACAAGAATGAAATAAAATTGATAGTTTCCAGTAGCCCCCTGACCAAGACACATTTTCACCGTATAATCACGCCTACCTTCAGACGATTTTATTTAGCTGAGGACTGGCCTGTCGTCATATATTAATTCTTCCATATTTTAATTCTAGCTATTTTCAGGCTGTTTTATTTATCTTAGAAGGACCCCTGCAAATGACAGTCTTACAGAGAAACTCCATCAGGCTTGTAGCAACGAAGACGATTATTACATTTCATATTCTTACCCAGAAAACAATTTTATCTTCTCAGAGAAAAACACCAGAGCAGATACCTGAAGATAAAAAAATGAATAAAAGCCAAAAAACTAAGGGGAAAAAAAATAGGCTGGGGTTAGTGTATAAATAAATTTGCAGTTGGAGTGAGCTTTTGTTGCCAAGTTTTTCGCGGCCTCAAGTTAGTGTTTCTTTGAGCCTAACTTGGTGCACTGAAGTTTATTGGGTCAGAATATTGGGCAGTGTGAGGTGGGCTGCGTCTTGTTTGTCGCTGCCTGATGTTGCAGAGATTATTATTATTCATACGGCATTGTTGTAGTTACTTTATTATTATTAATAATAATAATAATAATAATAATAATAATAATAATTATTATTATTATTATTATTATTATTATTATTATTATTATTATTATTATTATTATTATTATTATTATTATTATTATTATTATTATTATTATTATTATTATTATTATTATTATTATTATTTGTGGTCATGATGACCGAGGCTGTATAGGCTTGGTCTGGTGATCACAGAGACCCGGGTTCGATCCCCTGTGGATAGAGGAATGTTTATTCACTCTCATCGTAAAAGTCAGGACCAACTTTCCTAGCCGTGGGCTCCTACGTTCCTCATGGGGCAGCGTAGGATTGGATGTGGATGGGTGGAATATTATTATTATTACCGGTATTAATATTATTCGAGAGAAATGGAAAATGTGAGTGAAATGCTAAATGTGAGTGCGTTTAAGTATTTGGGTAGTGTGATGAGTGAGGATGGAAGTTTAGAGGGTGAAGTGCTTGAAAGGGTACAACAAGAAAGAAAGGTTGCTGGTTCTTTGAGAGCAGTGAAAAGGAACAGGGAAGTGAGCATGGAAGTAAAAAAGTCGCTGCTTGACAGTATTGTGATACCAACCCTAACGTATGGAAGTGAAGCTTGGACCCTGTTGGAAGGACACAAGTCAAGAGTGAGAGCAGTGGAGATGCGTTATTTAAGAGGAGCGTGTGGAGTTACGTGGAGACACAGACTGACAAAATAAGGTAGTGCAGAAGCGTTGTGGTGTGGATGTGGATGTGATAGAAAGCGTTAGGAGAAATACCTTGAGATGGTTTGGCCATGTGGAGCGGATGAAGAGCGAGAGACTAACGAGGAGAGTGTATGTGAGTGAGGTGGAGGGGGGGAAGAGTGAGGGGAGGCCGAGGATGAGATGGAGGAAGGGATTGGAAAGGTATATGAGAGAGGGGGGGGGTGAGCTGGGAGCAGGGCAGTGAAATGGCGTTGGAGAAGGCGACGTGGAGGCGATTTATTTGTGGCCATCCCTTACGAGATTGAGGCGTCTGGCAACAGATAGATAGACTGTTATTATTATTATTATTATTATTATTATTGTTATTATCAGTAGTTGAAGTAGTAGTACTAGTAGTAGTTGTTGTAATAGCAGAAGTAGCAGTAGTACTAAATGTTACTCTTAATACAAAAACAATTACTGTTTTCTTCGACTGTCATATTGAGCCAAGGTGATGTGGTGCTCCTCTCAATGCACGCACCTTCCTTAACACTTTCCCTGCAAATTATCCGCTTTGCATTTTATTTCGACATAGGCCAAACTATTTTACAACTCCCAGGAGAAACCAGGAACTCCAGAAATATTAAAAGTCTTCACGACTAATAATTTACCCAGAAATGCAAAACTTCACTTTCCGTTCCCCTTGCTCGACGTTTTATTTTGCGTATCATCTGCGTACCCAGTAAGGGCTCTATATACTGGGAGAAAAATATGATCTTAATGGGTAGACTCTTCCCGGGGATGGTATGGTCGAGGACAAAGCTCTCCCAATATTTCACCACTTCTGCTTTTCACTTCCCTCTCCTGGCTGATATTTCCAAGCTAAGAGAGGCTGGTTATGTTTCTCTAGCACACTGATTAGATTCGTTTGGGAGAAAAATGACGGACACAGTGGAATTGTAGGCGAACTTTTGTCCTTGACTTCGTCAAGTACTTTTAGTGTGTCCGAGCTTTTATAACCCCTTCCACCCGAGGTCGTCGCTTGCAGTTTATTCATGCTACCTCAAGACGATTATTTTTCGACTTAGGAAATGTCTCTCGTATTAAAAGGGTTAATGAAGGTTACATCCAACCCCTCCAGTTCAGTAAGTTTTCTTTAAGGTAAATAAAATCGTCAGGAGGTAGCAAGAATAAAATGACAATGCGTAATGGGGCTACCGGACTCCCCACTGTTTGAGGTTGAGAAATGTGATTGACATGGATTCACTAAACTCTTTTTCACCTTTGCTTGGCCTAAAATTGCTGTCTCTCCTTCGTGAATGCTGACTTGTAACAATAAATGAAAGGCTGATTATTATGCAGGTTAACAAGAAATAATGCGGAAAGAATAGAGAGCCGTAGTATTGTCTTACTCTGATATTTAGCTACAGGAAATTAGCCGCAAAAACAAGAAAATCTGGGCCATGTTAAGGTGAAAGAAGCAGTATCCACACAAGATGGGACTTCCGTCGTTGTGAGGGGGTGGTGACGTCAATTAGGGAGTCTTGGGCTTTTCTGCGGTTTAGAGAAAATTGGCTTTGTTCGGCGCTTTGGAAAGAAGACTGGTAGAAATAGGAGAGAGGTAGATCAGGTGCTGCACTGATCTTTTCTCGAAGCATGACGTTGCTCCTGGGGATTTTTTTCGGGGATTTATTCAGGACTTTCACAATATTCATACTTCCCCACCATCCTGACACCTGTGGTCTGATGTTTTCTTTCATGCTTTTATTTGTACGTTTTTGTCATCATCCTATAATAATTATCATATCTCTATATCTTACCATGTTACAACTTCCTTGACATTGTTTTCCCTCTTATATCTCTTTACCGTCAGTTTTCCTCTTTTGCTCTAGCCGATCTGTCGTAACATATGTCCATCATTTTCATATTGTAAACTACCCTATCCAAACGAAACCTTGCTTAACCTAAAATAACCTAACTTAACCAAACCTAATCTAACCCAACCTTGCCTAACTTACCTCCTGTCCTCAGCATTAGCCTCCGTGTTTTGTTATTAACGTCATTTGTTATTTTACACACACGCACGCACGCACGCACACACACACACACACACACACACACACACACACACACACACACACACACACACACACACACACACACACACACACACACACACACACACACACACACACACACACACACACACTCTCTCTCTCTCTCTCTCTCTCTCTCTCTCTCTCTCTCTCTCTCTCCCTCTCCCTCTCTCTCTCTTTTTTTTTTTTTTTCGTGTCCTCTAAAACTAGTGGGGTAACCAAACCAAACGAGCCACATCGAATTGTCAGCCAGCGTTCCACACCACTGAATGGTGTGGTGTGACTGTGGGTGTGGCAGTTTCCCTCTTGTCCCCTCTTCTCCGTTTTCCTTTCCCTGTTTCTCTCTTCCCCTCCTTCTCCTCCTATTTCTTTCCATATTTTTCTTTCCATCCTCACCCCTTCCTTTCCTTATTTCTCCTTTCTCCCTTCCCTGTTTCTCTCTTCTCCTCCTCATACTTGCTTCCGTATTTTCATTCCTCTTCACACTATCTTTCCTCCATTTCTCCTTTCTCCGTTCCCCGTTTCTCTCTTTTCCTCTTCCTATTTCTCTCCATTCTTTCCTCCATCTTCACCCCTTCCTCTACCCTTTTCTCCTACTTCCCTCTCCTCCTTCTTCACTTCTACATCCTTTTCTCGTGCCCCTCTCTCTCTCACTCTCTCTGTCTCTCTCTCTCTGTCTCTGTCTCTGTCTCTCTCTCTCTCTCTCTCTCTCTCTCTCTCTAGTTTTATTTTCTCGCGTTTTGTTCTTTCTCCCCATGCCCTCTTTTTTTCTTCCAGTCTTCCCAGTCCCATCCCCTCTTGCCTCTTTTCCTTTCACTCTCTCCCCTTTCTCTTTCTCTCTCCTTTCTGCCCTTCGCCGTGTTCTCTGCCCTCTTTCTCTTCTTTCCCTCATTCTCCCTGTCCGTGTTTCTCCTCATCTCATCGCCTTTTCAACTGTCTGTCTCATTATTATCTCCTTCTCCTCTTTTCTCCCCACAGTCCATCTTTCCCTCCTCATTCTCCTTTCCGTCCATTTTGCCCATTCGTCTATCATCTCTTTTACAGTATTTTTTTCTCTTCCCATCTTTCTTGCCCTTCTTTTTTCTTTCCCTTTCTTCTCGTTCTCCTTCCCCTCTTCCCTCTGCTTCCCGTCTCTCTCTCTCTCTCTCTCTCTCTCTCTCTCTCTCTCTCTCTCTCTCTCTCTCTCTCTCCCATCTCCTCTGCATCCTTATGTCCCCATGTCCCCACATCGTCTTTTTCCACTTCTTTCCCTTTTCCTCCTTTTATTATCCTTTTCTTCATTCTTCCTTCCCTTCCTGTCCCTCCCTTCCTCCGTGTCCTCTCCCTCCCCACCCCTCCTTTCCTCTTCCCCTCCCCCTCCATCCCTCACCCTTACTCTCCCCTCCCCTCCCCTTTCTTCCTCCTTTTCTCCACTTCATTGACTCTCCTTCCCGTCTTCCTGCCTTCACTCCCGTCAACCCATCAGTCTGCTGTATATCCCTTCCTCACTGCCTCCTTTCTCTTCTTTTATGTTCACACTTACCCCTTCTTTTCATCTTTTTCATCTCAATTCACTCTCCTTTTCGTGTTTCCCTTTGCTTTCCATATTTTCCCATCCGCTAAGTCATTCATTCCATCCATCATCCGTTCATTCATTCATTCATTAAAACTCTCTCTCTCTCTCTCTCTCTCTCTCTCTCTCTCTCTCTCTCTCTCTCCCGTTACCGTTCTTCTTCCCTCCCCTGTCCTTCCCTCCTCTCCCCCTTTCCACTCCTTTCTTCTTCCTTACCTCTTCTGATCCTTCCCTCCTCCACCCCTTTCCTTTCTATTCCCTTTTCTCTCTATCTCAGCCCCACATTTCTTTCACTCTTCCCTTCTCCCATTTCCTCCTTTCCCATCTTTCCTCCCCTTCCCTTCTCCATTCAACCCATCTCCTCTTTCCGTCTCTTCCTCCCACCACTCCTTCCTCCCCCACCTCTTCTCACCATCCCTCCCTTTTTGCTCATTAGTCCCTACCTGTTTCCTGCCTATCCCATATCTCCCCTTTTCTTCCTGCTCCCGTCTTTTCCTTTCCCCATTTCCTTCCTCCCTCTTCCCACTCTTTTCTTGTGCCCCCTTCCCTCTTTCTCTCCGGCCTCCTCCTTTCACACCTACCAACCTTCCTCCATTTCTCCCCACTCCTTCTCCCCTCTCCCTTTCCTCTCTGCCCACACACTATTGGCAATCGGACCGCGGTTCAGCTTTGCCGCATTTGCATAAAAACGTGAAACTTTTATCAGAGGAGAAAACTGCAAGCCGCCCTCTCCCCCCTGCGCGCGCACGCACACACACACACACACACACACACACACACACACACACACACACACACACACACACACACACACACACACACACACACACAATTCTCGCAATGTTGAGTATGCACAAATGAATGCACGTCCACAATATTTACAACACAGGCGGTATTAAAACTGTAACATATATGCAGAATTTCTCGTCTTTATGACTTGTTTTTTTGCACATGCGCACCGACTATAACAGCCTAGTCTGTTGTTTCGTTTAATTTTACTAACATGTCCTTAATATCATAAACCTAACCTGAGCCAAATCAACCTAACAACGCCTAGTCTAATTATACCAGCTCCGACATAACCTACTCCAACCCAGCACAACATACTCTAAGTTTGTGATCATCTAACCTCATTTAACCTGGCTTAGCCTAATATACGAAGCTTAACATGATAAAGCTGACCTGATCTAGCGTAGCCAACTCTGACTTTAGCATATTCGAACAATGCTTAACCTATCAAAGCTGATTTGACCTAGTAAAACCTACCCTGACCTAGCTTAGCGTCAGATATTAATCATCACCCTGTATCGTGTATGTATTGTTTATGTATGTATGTATGTATATATATGTATGTATGTATGAATGTATGCATGTACTGTATATGTAGGCAAATAAATAAAATTATATATATATATATATATATATATATGATTGTGTGTGTGTGTGTGTGTGTGTGTGTGTGTGTGTGTGTGTGTGTGTGTGTGTGTGTGTGTAAATGTGCATATATTTATGGAGAAGGTAGTGGTGGCGTAGATAGAGTAGTGGGCTGGGAACTGTGCTATCGGGGATTTAATCTGGGCTTTTGCGGGGAATGGGCTGAGGATTTGAATTCGGTATCAGTTTCACAACTCGTCCATATGACCCAATCAGTACGTCATAACTGCATCCCTAGTAATACCGTAACACCACATATGAACTTCAGAATGTGATACAAAACAGTATATCCCTAGCGAGATGGGTAGATGTATTATGAACTGTAGATGGTTTGCTGGACCTCGGGAACGGCTTACGGTACTTGCCTGTATGCTGATAGCATCTTTTTCCTCAAGCTTCTTGTAATGTTATCTGTTAAAGTATCGTATTGTGGAGCTTCCCTGGGAGCTGATTTCTGTTCTGTGTATAATTTTTGCACTTTTTCAATGTCTAGGAAAGTCTAGATTAGGTGAAGTTTGTCTTCTTAGTATCAAATTAGGTTAGTTTCTTAGGTTAATCTGTCATGTTAGATTATGTTAAGTTGCGACATACTTTAAAAAAATGTAAAGATGGTAATACTGGAAAAAAATCGAACATAGCACGCAGTGCAAAAATGGTATACAAAACGGAAATCAACTCCTGTAAACCGTCCTACTCCCAGGGCAGCAGTTCAGTGGATTGCTGGCCGTTATCTTAGAGGTAAGTTCATCTTGAAACTGACTGACTCAATGGCGGTCAGTCTCAAGGCACCTTTGAACAAAACCACAAATCTTTCTCAGGCTTATCATTTCTTGGATTTGTCCTCAGTTTGTCTTCACTTTCATCAGTAATCTAGCGCCTAATGTCAGTTGTCTGTGTCGTCTCTTGTTGCCACCTACAGTACACTACCGAGAGAACTTCACCTGGAGAATCCTGCCATCCATGAAAGACACTAACTCGTCGGGCACTTGACATTCACCATATTACACAGTCCCCTTGACCTCCATTCTTCAGGCAGAACCCTGACACTACTGTACATAGGTCTCAAGCATACCACTGACCTCCATTGCGTTCTCACGTATATAGTACGGCACATAATACTCCCTTGTCACATACTTATATTTTTGTATTCTTATATTGCTTAAACGTCTGTTACGAGGGAAACTACCCATTAGGTAACCCTCCTTATTTTCATTAATGTATATTCATGCATTGCCTCTATACCCTTGTAAATATTGAACAAATATAACTGTTTGTTTCTTCAGTGACTCTATAACCCCAAGAGCTACTCCAGATAACAAAACTGATAAAAAGAAGACTAGGAAGAGGAGGAAATTTAAGAGTAGCCGCAAGATCCTGGGGGAAATTAAGATGGGGAATGGAAGATACGAGGAACAGTTTGGCGGAAGTTGTAAGAAACAGGCGAGTAAGAAGTGGAGAGAGAGAGAGAGAGAGAGAGAGAGAGAGAGAGTCTAGTAATATTTGCACTGTGACTTAAGATGGAATTCAATATTCTCGCACATATTTTTATTTCCGCTCCGCTTACCTCCTTTCCTTTCTCTTTTCTTTTTTTTTTTTTTTTTTTTTTTCCCTGTTTTGCCCCTGTGTTACATTTTTACGTTGTCATCTTCTATGTATTCATGCCTGTTCTCTCTCTCTCTCTCTCTCTCTCTCTCTCTCTCTCTCTCTCTCTCTCTCTCTCTCTCTCTCTCTCTCTCTCTCTCTCTTTTGATGGCAATTGCTTTTTTCATTTTTCCATTCATCCTTCACATTATCTCCCCTTTCATTCTCTCCCTCCCAACTCTCTTGTAATCCTTCTCCTGTGCTCTGTTTCTACTCTATGTTCTTTTTTCTTTCTTCTCTGTATTCTTTTTTCTGTTTTTATTTCCTTGCTCCTCCAAATTCATTATCACATCTTTTTACTACTCTCCTTGTTTCGTATTGTTATTTTCAGTGGTTTTACTAATTATACAGTAGACAATGGTGAAGCATATAGACAGATTTATTTATTCAGTATTCATAGGGTGTATGTACGTAAGACATGGGAATAACTTAATGAAAATGAAGAGAGATAGTTCCCCTGGTATCAGAAGATCAGGCACTACAGTATATGATTACAGTATGCAGAATGGTCTATATGTAACATTCATCTACTTTGCCCGGCGATTTCTCTTGTGTTGCGGGGATGACATACTCAGACTTATCTATGTCTTCCCTGCAAAATTTATTCATTCCCCACTCCTACTGCCACACCCATGCCCACATCAGCAGACTGAGTCGCCCCAGCAATAACGTTTTACTACTAGGTGAGCCTGTATTGGAGCACTGTTTACGGACCACCCTTCATATATGGGACGAGAAGGATGGTTGTGTATTACATGTGTGAATATAACTGTCATGCTGGTGTACCTAGGAAGTTTGAAGGGTCAAGGGTGTATCGGAAGCATGGGGGGTTAAGGGTGTGTTTAAGCACACGGTGGGAGTGTCCTCTGTCTGACGAGATGGCTTCAACGATGGCATTTCCTCTGACGGCAGAATACTTCAGATGGGGTTCTTTGGCTACAGGCCCAAGTGACAAACGGAACAACTGCACACTGTGCCGACAACGGGCTTAAGATACCGGGCTGCGTCAGGAAGCTGACTGACGAAACAAATGACGCGGGTAGATTTGCGAACAAGCCCGGACTTCACCCAAAAGAGTCTAGTGGATGGCTTGAAATACCTGAGGAAGATTTGTGGGTTGTGTCCCAGACAGGCTTGAAATAGAGTAATAAATCGACCTCTGAGAGTTAGTCAGTTGAACTGCTACCCCAAAAGCCTGACGGTCCACCGGCCGCCACAAGTACAGGTTTGGTGATTTTGACTATTTCCTTGAATCTTAAACGAGGCTCGGACTAGAATGTCCTATCTCTATGACGGGCATTGAAAGGTTGGAGGGTAGATTGCTGCAGCTCTCGTTCTCACGTGTTTAGTCACGCCCAGGTCTTCTGTGTCGCCGCCGGGGTCATCGTGGTCAAAGGACGAGGCAGAGTCAGCTGAAAAATCGGCATCGGAACTGGAGGAATCGAAACGAATGCTCCTGTGAACGTGGAGCCACGTGACGCCGCGTCTGCTATCCATGTCCAGTCTTTTCTTCCTTGGGAACTCCGGAGAACATCGGGTTTGCACGGCAGCGTCTTGGGGAGCTTTAGAGAAGGAGTTCCTGGCTCATGCCCTGACTCTTGGAAACGCTTGGTGGGCGCCTTCCTTTGTACCCTAACACGTCTCTCTTTTCGTATTTTCTTATAATCCTCTGTGCGTGACATGTTTATTCTTGTTAATGTGTCTTAATACTTTCATCCCCAGACCTTCCCTCGCATTCCTCATCTTATTCTTCTTAATTATGTTTTTTCCCGTCCTCTTCTACTCCCCCTCCCTCCATCCCCTCCCTTCCAGATCTGTCCATCAATTTCCTTCATCTCATCCACATCCTCATAACTCACCTTCGCTTCCCCTCTTGTGTCCTTCTCCCACTCCTTTCTTCCGACATTTTCTCCCTCCCCTATTTTGTCCTTTCCTCTCATCCCAAATTGTCGTCTCCATTCCCTTTGTTATTTCATTCCTCCATATCCCCTTCATTTCTGTCTCTTGTCTTCCTCTCCATCTCGCAAACTCCACATTACTCTTTCCTTCCCTGCCTTTCCTTCTACCACCCACTTCCATCCACTCTTCTTCCTTCCTCTTCCTGACCTTCTCCTTTCTTCCTCCTCCTCCCGTTCTTTCATTCCTTCACCTCCTTCCCCCTTTCCCCGTCCTATCCCTCATCTTCATCATTCTTCTCCATTCCCTGTGTCTTTCTATCCTCTACATCATCATCTCTCTTTCCCGCCTCTCCTCCCCCTTCCTACCTTCCCCTTTATCTTGCTAACCCTCCTTCATCCATATCCTCCCCTTTCCCGTTCCTCCCTCATCGTTCTGCTCTTCTCTCTCTATATCTTCACTCCCCTTTTACTCTTCACACTTTCCCTCTCCTCTCTCCTACCCTCCTTTCCTTCTTAACTTTTCTTTCCCTCTCCCTTCTCTCCTGTCCATTTTACTCTCCACTCTTTCCCTCTCCCCTCCCCTTCTCTCCCCTCCTCCCTTCTCTCCTCCTTCCATCTTTCATAAGAACATAAGAAGAGAGGATAACTGCAGTAGGCCGGTTGGCCCATGCTAGGCAGCTCCTAGAGGAGTAAATGAACTACTAGAATGAGATAAGGATAGCAAAGAAGAAGGCTCTCCCCCGCCCTCCAAACCCTCCAGCCGAAGCCGGCAGGAAAAAGTCAGAAAGAACACCACGCCGTATAGAAAAACTCTCCTTCTCTTCCATCCTCTTTATTTTCTCTTCTCCCCTCTTCCTCCCGTTGTCATCCTCGTCTACCCCTCTTCCTCCCGTTGTCATCCTCGTCTGCCCTCTTCCTCCCCTTCTCATCCCCCTCTCCTTGTGGCACCCCGTCCCATTCGTTTCCCGGCAAACATTTAATTATTCCCACTTGCCCTCTCCCCAACACACACATTCCCGCTTCATCCCAACACCCTCCCATCTCCACCCCACCCCATTAGTGCGTCGCTTCCCCTCCCACTGTACCCCCACACCTTCCCCGCTGCACCATACAACTTACTCCCCCTGTTCCACTCCTTTCTGTCCCACTCTCATCTCTTTCCTTCCTTCTCCCATCTCCATTTCCTTCCCTACTCTCTCCTCCACTTCCCTTCCATCCTCCTCCTCCACTTCCCTTCCATCCTCCTCCTCCTCCACTTCCATCCCATCCTCCTCCATCCCTTCCCCCTTTTTCCACTCTCATCCCTCCCCCCTCCACTTACCCCCCCACCCCCCTCGACTTACCCCCCACCCCTTCTTCTTTCACCCTTACCCCTTTAGAACGTCTCATCCCCCACCCTCCTACCCCTGTCTCAGTTCTCCCCTCAGGTTATGTCTTAAGTTGCACAGAGGGGACGGGGGGACAGGGGGGCAGCGGGGGAGGGGAAGAAGTTTATGTGTTGTGGTGAGAGAGGGAGGGGGTAAGGAGAAGCAGGGAATTCTGGAAGGGAGGGAGAAAGTGGATGACTGAAGGAAGAAGGGGAAAAGACAGTGGATGACTATGAAAGAAAGAAGTAAAGAAAATGAATGACTGAAGGAGAATGGGGGAAAGAGTGTGGATGACTGAAGGAGAGAGGAGGGATATTGAGAAAAGAGGAAAGGGAAAACTTATGACGGCAAGAGAATGAGGTTGCTGATGACTGTAGAAGAAAGAGGAGATAGATAGTGGATGGCAGGGAGAGAGAAAATGGATGATTGCAGAACGAGAGAGAGAGAGAGAGAGAGAGAGAGGAGGCCTGCTTGAGAAAGGAGTGCTTGGGAAGAGAGATTTCGAATAGACTGACAGCAAGCAGTAAGTTTGAAAGAGTTGCTAGTTAGAAAAGAGTGCTAGGGAGAAAAAGACGCTGGAACAGGTGATATGGAGCCGGAGTGAATTAAAAATATGCAAGAGATGTGGTAATGTACAGTGAGAGACAGAAGTTCACCTGCTGTTACGTGACGTCTACTTTACACTTGACCTTATCTGTCAAATCCCTCGCTGACGCATCACATCCAAGAGATATGTGTTGGCAGAGAAACGTATCCGACACTCTCAGCGTAGGAAAAGTAGCCATCAAAGGAAAGTGAGAGTTGACAGGTGAGCTTTTATCCCAGACTGTACATATAAAGGAAAAAAGTAGTTGAAAGAGAATTTGGAAGAAGGGACTGAGCTGGAGTGAGTTACAAAGAAAATTTTACGAACAGCGAATAAGGTGTAGAGAGAAGTGCTGGAGAACAGGACTGAGTTACAAGAGAATGCCTGAAAGAGAAATGTGTACAGTGATAATGAAGTTGATGAGAGCGGAAGAGAAATTTGTTGGAAAGGAGTATAAAGCGAAATGGGAAAGTTAGAACTATATGCTAGGGAAAGGGACTGGGTTATAATAGGTACAGTTCTAAATGAGGAGGGAGTATAGGTAAAAGAATGATAAGTAGTAAGGGAAAGCGAATGATGTTAGAAAAAGACACGTAAGTAATTGGAGATGATCAAGGCAATGACAAACAAGATCATGTGTTGTACAGGACATCACCACCACCACCACCACCACCACCATCATCATCATCATCATCATCATCATCATCATCATCATCACTCACTTTCACTATTTTAAATGGAGGTTGTATGATTCAGAAGCAGAAAACTAAGATAATACATAAAAATAGAACTGTCTTGACAATATCCCAGGAAAATGAGTCACACTGCCATTTATTCGTAATTCACGCTTCTCCCATTGTTTTTTCAAGGCCTCTGAAATTATGATGGACTCGGTAGAATAATTAAAGACGGTAAAATAAAAGGAGAGAAAATGTGTGAGGCTCAGATAAAGATAAAAAAAAAATCCAGGTTATGCGAGGGAATTTAGTTAAAAGGAGCGGACGAAAAAATGCCGTGGAATTCAGAGAGAAATCCGCGAAGAACTGACTGAAGGTAAAAAAGGTGGAAGAAGAAGAAGCGGAAGAAAAAGGAGAGGATTGTAACCGGAATTTGAAATGGAATCCAGAAAACGAGTAAGACTGGGGAATATAAAAGAGGATACGATGGAGAAGCTTAAAAATGATAGGTATATACAGGTACAGAAATTCAAAATGAAGCTTCTGTACCTGTGTGTGTTTATTTGCATATTTTTTTCTCTATATCTGTGTCCGTCTGTCTTTCTGTGGTATCTGTCTACCAGTCTGTATCTGTCTGTGTATCTCTCAACTAACGTCGCATCCCGTGAGAGGTACAAGTTTCTCAAGGCATATCTGTCCCAATTCGGTAACGCCTCCTTCTCCCATAACGCTCTACCGACATCATCATCGTCGTCATGGTCAATAGCATGATCATAGACATTAACATCATCATTAATGTAAACAATATCATCAGCAGCATCTGTGTTAATGTACGTAAGATCAAATAAACATCATAAACATCATCATCATCATCATCATCATCATCATCATCATCATCATCATCATCATCATCACCCATTTGTTATTTCCAAGGGGTGAGTGGGATCCAGAAACAGGAAAAGAAAAACACAAGTTGAAGAAGCTGCGACATGCACTAAACAGAAGAACAAATAAAAGTAAACCAGCGGAAAACGGAGAAGGTTTCCGCGTAATGTATATTCATGTATGCTAATGAGGGAGAACAAAGTAACGAGCCGTGAATTAATAATGGCGGTGAAAGGGTAACAACACTGGAAAACTATCTATTGCGTATTTAGCTATAGGTGTTGGAAATATATACACGAACACACCTTTAAATGAAGTCGTAATTCATTTTGTTTTCTCTCAATTTTTTGTGTTAATCCACTTCAAGAGTAACTACAATGGTAGAAGGAACTCTCGTATTTTGGCGCAGCTGAAGAAAGACTAATTAATTAAGCAAAGGATGAATATGAGTCTGGGAGTAGTATCTTAAACCCTCACGTGATTGGGACAAATGTATTATACTGTTCCATCTAACCACAGACGAGTAAATTCATGAACGTGTGAGACATAGGAACCTCATTAAGATATATATATTTATATATATATATATATATATATATATATATATATATATATATATATATATTTATATATTTTTGCTTTCATTGCTACCTTCAAACTATTTTGCTTGACTTGGAAGAGAAGGTAACAACACTTGATAATCAATATATATATATATATATATATATATATATATCTATATATATATATATATATATATATATATTGACCTTAGGAAATAAAGGGCAGGCGAATAGAAAAAGAGGCATTGTATATATACCGAGATCCGTTATCAGTATACTGTATATTCAGGGCCACAACTTTAAATGTAACTTTCCCTCATTGGCTTTTAAATTTATGTGTAAATCTGTATCATCTTTTATTTTTTCCCGTTTAATATTGTAACTTTTTTTTTTTTCGGCCTAAGATGACGTTACTTGTTGAAAAAGTATGAAGACGAAGAACCTAATCTGCTTTCTCATTGCTATTTACAAACGATTTTATTTTGGTTATGAAATACTTTTTGAACAGGGAGAGTAGATGTAGCCGTCTGTTACCTCCTAATTACTGTGGTGCCCTTGTACGTACGTGAAAAAGTCCGACGTTACCGAGAACAGTAGTGGTGGTAGTAGTAGTTGTTGTTGGCCCTGGTTCATTTGAAACTTTCACCCGGTGGACTGCTGGCTTAAATTTTTCTCCCACTGTAGTTCATCATCATCCTTTCGGGGGATAGGGAAGTAGCTGAAGGGCGTTTGTATAATCAGCCAGGCCATAGCGGTACCACCACATGAAGGCGTCCCTCTCCAGCATCTTAAACTACGTCATAAGGTTGAAGGGGAGTCGACTCTGGGATAATTTATGTGGAAAATCACCTCTAATATCCATGAACCCTCTTGTTTCCTTACCCCTTAACCCCTCCTTCATTCCAATACCCTCGCTTCTCTACTCCACCCCATCGCGTCCCCGCCCACTCCACCCCCACACCTTCCCCCTGCACGTCTTTTTTTTTTTTTTTTTTTTTAATGCTACTTCCAGACGACTCTGCATAATTAGTAGAAACGGCCTGTAGGAGTTAATGAAGGCATAAGTCTAATCCATCCAGCTCAGAAAGTCTCCCATCATCTGAATGAAATCGTCTGTTGGTAGCAAGACAAATAAAAATTAAAACAAAAAAGCTCACCTGAATAGTCCAAAGTTCAAATGCTATTTCTTTGCTGAATGAAATTGTCTTGGAAGGTCGGAATGAAATAGCTGACCTTTTTAGCCTGTTGACTTAATTTTCATTTTGTTTTTGCTACCTTCAAGCGATTTTCTTACGATATTTTTTTTTTCAGGACTTGAGGAGTCAGATACAGACCTGATTAACCACTCATTTCGGTGACATGGTTTTTGTTCCAATATTTTGCTATCGACGGACATTTTCCTCAGCTTAAAGGCCCCCCGTTGCAAGGAAGTTGTAAATGTAATCTGGGAAAGGTCTTGATGATGATGATGATGTGATGAATGATGGAAAAGGAGCTTTGGGTGATGGTGATGATGATGAAAAAGCTGGGAAAAAAAGGTCTGGATGATGATGATGATGATGTACCCAACCCCGTTCATTTCGAAAAGACTCTCCCAAGGTGAACAGAATCGCTTGAGAGTAGGATTAAACTTGTAGAGTAGGTCGTCTGCAGGGGTTCACCCATTCAGGACAAGACATCTTCCGTATATTGAGTAAAGTCACTTGGAGGAAACAAAAATAAAGTACAAGAGACGTCACCGGGTTGAAGGGGTTTAAATGATTTTGGTCTTGACAGAAGTAACACTCAACTTCATCTTAATCGTTTCCAACCGAGTAGAATCTTCTGGCGTTAGCTGGAAGAGAATGCATGAGTTGTTCATATCATGAGCGGAGTAATTTTGTGTATGAAATGCATATACATGCATTTGTATGAAATGCATGTATATGCATTTCATGTCTAGACTTAAATAGATAGAGATAGTTTTCTGTAGCGTATGAATATCGTGTATTGAAGGGATTAAATGGGAACGAAAACTGATATCGACTAGGGAGGACGGGGGATGGAAAAGGGAGAGACTTTGACAGTAAAAGTTCAGTCCTCATATTGATTCATGCTTGTTACCCCCATTTAATTCTGTGCAGCTCAGGGGAGAATTTTCACAGAACTTGGGGATCAATGAAGGCTGTATCTAACCCCCCGCCGTTCGAAAACTCTCCCTCAGGCTGAAGAAATCGTCGAAGAGCAACAAAAAAAAAAAAAAAAAAAAAAAAAATCCATCCTCTGGCAGAAGCAGTTACACGTGGAGGCATACAAAACTCTAAGGATGAAAAGAATTTGTAAAAATAGCCAAACCTCTTCAATACGATGTCGTCTTTCAGTATATTCTGTCTCCAGACGATATTATTAAACTTCGGAGAGACTTTTCATATCGAGGGGGTGAATGAGGGCTTTATTTTAATCCCTATATTTCGAACATTCCCCGGGATATAAGTTTTTGGAAATGTCAAAAATATACCAGACGTCCTCTGACTGAGTCGAGTAATGTTGTGCAGTACGAATGAAAGCAGTAGGAAAATAAAAGCGTGCAAAGAAAAAGAAAAGAGAGCGGATGCAAAATCGAAATAGAGAAGGTAAATGATAAAAGAAAATCACAAAAAATCAATATGAAGGAAACTGACAGGGAAAAATGCAAGAAAAATGGAAGGAAAACGAAAAATGCAGATGTGCCTGGTGGAAAGACAAAAAATGAGATACAGAAAAACGCATGAGAAAAAAAAATGTCAAAGGATGGCAGGTGAAAAGTTGGAAAAAATTGGGGTAATGATAAAAACGCGAAAAAGAAAAGCGAAAATTAAGTACTACCTGGCAAAAAAAAATAAATAAATAAATAAAGTTCCCAAAATAAAGCAGAAATTGACGAGGAAATATTGGTGAAAAGAGGTGTACTATTTTTTAAAACATTCTCCTCAGTACAGTATTTCTATTCCGTATATACATTAGCATACGGTGTTACTCTGCAGTTAATTATTGCTCTGTATTTTCGTCATCTTGTGCCTTAGTTATTCGGCCAACCTAATTATTGTGTTCATAGTGGAAACAAATGTCATCGCCATGTTGTGTCAGTGATAATTTTTTCACCATGCATGCTGAAGACAACCCGATGAGTAGGGCGTGGAAAGAGCCGGTACGGTGAAGAAGGCCTAGAAGAAGAACGAAGAAAAGGTGGATAAATGGAGTAGCTGAGGAAATGGAGATACAGTAATAGGATTGGCAAGAAGATGCAAGAGATGAAATGATGTAAAGATGACAAGTTAGAGGGGCTGAGTCCTACATCGGACAAGGCAGAAACGATGAAGATGATGATGTGCTGATGTATCTCACTTTGATTTATTATACTCATTCATGCCTGGTCTTCAGCGATAACGCTGCCCAGAGTGTCGGGTCTTTTACTGAAGGGTAAAAAAGTACTAAAACAAAAGAGGAATAAAGTTGTAGTACGCGTAATGTAAACACCGAAGAATTTAGAGGAAGCCTGAAACATGATATCTGTCTATCTATCTATCTATCTATCTGTCTGTCTGTCTGTCTGTCTCTGTCTGTCTGTTTGTCTGTCTGTCTGTCTCTGTCTGTCTGTCTATGTATCTATCTATCTATCTATCTATATACCGTATACACACACACACACACACACACACACACACACACACGAGGAAAAAATAATAAGAAGGGGTAACTGTTGAAAAGAAGTTGATATGAACCCTGTGCGAGGCGGCGTAGCATGAGGGGGTGTGGTAAGGAGGACACTGGGACCCCTGTTGTGGCATACTAAGAACCGCAAACAAAGAGGTTAAGGGGCGCTGAGAGCCTTGTGGCCTGTATCCTGGTGTAGTGCCTAGCCTACCAAGTTCCTACACACACACACACACACACACACACACACACACACACACACACACACACACACACACACACACACACACACACACACACACACACACACACACACACTTAATCAGCACCCACCAGAGCACTACTACTTATTACCCACCACAAGACTGTCGACTATCACCCACCACAAGACTATCAGCTATCACCCACCACAACACTATCTACTGTCACCCACCACAACACCATCAACCATCTCCCACCACTGAACTATCAACTACAACCCACCACAAGACTATCAACCATCACCCACCACCAAAGCACTATTAACTACCCCCCCACCACAAAACTATCGACTATCGGTTCTGAGCGCAAAAGCCTGGAGGACTCATTTAATTGCGGTGCAAGAGCAGCGGCAATAGTATAAAAGGAAAATGGTGGCGATTGAAGAAATAAGGAGGAGGGAGAGATGGGGATGCAGCTGTGGATGGGATAGAGTGGGAGGAGAAGGAGGAGGGAGAATGTGAGGGGGGATGGGAGGGGAAGGGGGAGGGGGAGGGAGAATGTGAGTGGGGATGGGAAGGGAAAGGGGAGAAGGAGGGAGAATGTGAGAGTAGGGCATAGGAAGAGGAGGAGGTCACTGGGTAGCTATGAACCTCAAACACAGCATCAACCAGAGGAACTGAACTCTTTCTACAGCATCATTAACGTAACCATTGTGCTCGCCACGGTCTGGTGGATGATACAATCGATGATGTCACAGTCATTGATGCCACTGTCGGTGGTGTCACAGTGGGTGATGTTACATTTGGTTGTCAGTGTCGGTGATGTCACTATGTGTGTCACCTTAGCCGTCAAGTGGTTAAGGTCAGTAGCTGGGTGGATGTCACAGTCGATGATGTCACAATCGGTGTCACTTCAGCTGCCACCTGATTAAGTACAGCAACTGGGTAGATGCCACAGTCGGTGTCACCTAGTTTGGGGGTTATCAGTATATTAATTCTTATGATATTTAATGTTGAAGCAATTCAACTGATTGTGACCGCAAGCAAGTAAGAAGATTCATTGGACTGCTGTTTGCCAGGGATGAGGTTCGCGTTGTCCAGCAGCATCTCCAGTTGTGAGTAGTTTTTTCCAGTCCGTGTGGCTGAGTCGGAGAGGTGACACGTTCCTACCGTGACACGTTCCGACCGGCAAGTCAGAGGTCCAGCCTTCACTTTGTTTATTGCACGATATTATTCTTTTTAACGTACTCTTTCACTCATATTTACGATATTATTATCGTCGTTTATTGTACTTTTTATTGGTGGCTATTGCTTTATATACCGTATTCTGCTGCTACTCGTCAATGTTCAGGTTTATTGTACTATTTTATTTTTCGTTATATTTCTCTTTTTGCATTTGTAAACAAAGGTGTAAATAACATCATAGATAAGCATTAAACAAAAAATAAATCACAAAGGAGAGGTGATAGAAAACCCTGCCAAGCCTGCAAAAATACAATTCAGTACCCAGACATGTGCCTGTTTTCTTGTCGCCCAAGCACACTCTTAAACACTTCTTCTTCACCGATTTATTTTGCCTAAAGGACTTCAATCACAATAGGTGTAGTGCTGTCTTAAGATGACTACACTGAGTGACAATCTGAATGGTTTCATTTAATCCAGCAAACAACGTTGAACGGTAATCATATAACCAAAAGACGCTTTACGGTATAGTTGCTTAAGGCACTCCAGCCGGATGACTCGTGAAGGTTTACATCTGAGGAGTGATTGGGACTTATCACTCACATAATGCCACTCAAGGTGAATGAGGCTGGTTACCCTCGTCCTAAATGTTCGGACCGAGTAGTCAAGCCCCGTGCCCCATAAGCTCCTTACAGGGCATGAAATTATTGGAAGAAGATGAAGATAGAGGAATCGGGGTTTTTAACAAACTTTGCTTTTGCGCTTTAACATTATGTTTTCGCTACTTTGGGAGTTGTTGGCAGAAAAATAAGGCTAAATGTTAGCAAATATGTAAATCCTTTGTGCTTGAGTCTGACGAAAGGTTTTGTTTAAGGCCACTTCGAAGTCATCCCTAAATAGAGTGTCCACCGTCACTCAGATATTGCCAAGTCAGTAGCACAGTTCAACTTGTCAGATCATAATCATTCACCCGCGTCATATTCACACTTGACTATAGTAAAGAGTCTGCATTTGGGGAGAATGAAATGTTGAAGCGTGAATAATTAAGGCGGTGGAAGGATTAGCAGGTTCACTCAGTTGGCGTTCATTTTATTTTTTTTCTATCTTCCTTCACAAGGTTTAATTGTATTACTGCGAGAGACGACCAACTGGAAGGGTTAGGTATATCATTCATCAGCTCTGCATTAGTCGGTTGCCGAACAAAATCGTCTGAGGACAGAAAGAATAAGCTAAAGGTAACGTCCTTGGGTTGAGGTGGTTGATGCCTTGCCGGATCAGAGACTGAATAGAGGCGTGACGTAATTCTTTGCGATTCTCTTGGTTGATCCTCAGTACATGTCTCTTTTACTCTTCTTGTTTCTTCATTCAACTAGCAAGCGGGAATAATAACGATGGTGTGACAGACTTTGGGTAATTGTGATGATAATGATGATGAGGTTAATAATGGATTGGAATAATAATAATAATAATAATAATAATATGCCCGATATTATTATTATTATTATTTTATTATTTTTATTTTTATTATTATTGTTATTATTTACTTATTATTAATGTTATTAGTTTCTCATCAACCAATTTTTTTCTTCCCCAGTTAACCCTCTTTTTACGCTTGGCATCCACAGCACACCATTGCTTCATCCATTCTCTCGCACTTCCCCATTTTCTCTTCCTTGGGAACTATAGTCGCGACAGCGAGAGGTGGCGGAGAAGCTCATCCCACTCTCTTCCCACTGAAATGTCTGTGATTGGTGGATGGTGGGATGGGAGGTGCGTGAGTGAGGTTAGGAGTCCATTTGATGACCAGTACGGGTGTACCGTCTAATCTGGAAAGACATCGTCACCTGCCTGGTGCTACTCTCTCTCTCTCTCTCTCTCTCTATGTATGTATGTATGTATGTATGTACGTTTTTTCTAACATTTTGTTGTGATGTGTTTTCATTATATTTTTTAATCTCTTTTTTTCATGGTCTTGAAATACAAAGGAAACTACTGTATTTATCATGCTGTACTTATGCAGTCAGTATCCCATTATAAGGCTCATCAAGTCATCCGTAATTCATCGCCGTATTTAATAACCTTAAATGTACTGCACCAGCCTCCCCCCTTCAACTCATCTCTGTCTGTCTGTCTGTCTGTCTCTCTCTCTCTCTCTCTCTCTCTCTCTCTCTCTCTCTCTCTCTCTCTCTCGTGAAAAAAGGAAACATTAGAGGGGTATTGATAAAGGATTTGATGTAGAAATAAGTTTCATAATACATAAGGAAGAAGGAAGTTAAAATGAAAGGCAGCCAAGAGTGTGTGTGACCTGAGGAGGGAGGCTAATTCTCAAGGGACAATATATTCTGGTGTGTGTGTGTGTGTGTGTGTGTGTGTGTGTGTGTGTGTGTGTGTGTGTGCGCGCGCGCGCACGCCCCTCTCTCACTATCATACTCCACGTCAATAAAGTCATTACCGGTATATGCAATCCCTCCACGTATATATATATATATATATATATATATATATATATATATATATATATATATATATATATATATATATATACACCGTATGTATAAATATGTCTGAATGCATGCATGTATGCCCTCCGGAGCGACGGGGTAGGGGAGAGAAGAAAGGGGCTTAGGATTGACAAGTATGTCCCGGTGGACCTGATCTTGTCATTACCACTCCCTCAAAGCACACGTGTTTTTCTGTATTCTTCTCTCTCTCTCTCACTCACTCACTCTCTCTCTCTCTCTCTCTCTCTCTCTCTCTCTCTCTCTCTCTCTCTCTCTCTCTCTCTCTCTCTCTCTCTCTCTCTCTCACTCACTCACTCACTCTCTCTCTCTCTCTCTCTCTCTCTCTCTCTCTCTCTCTCTCTCTCTCTCTCTCTCTCCTTCCCTGATTTTGGCTTATGGTGAGTATTATCCTGTCCTTTCTAATGTTTTACTCCTTAAATGTTTTTGGCTGGACTTTCATATTCTAGAATATCAACATGCACACCTGTATGTATTGTGATATACCATAGGTAATAGTCTGTGTACACATATTAACTGCTGTAGCAATAAATAAAGCTTTGAACCATGGCGATCAATTTGGTGACGGTACTATGAGGGAAATATAAGCGCTCTCACACCTCCCCATTCTGCCCATCACCGCAGACCAATCAGGGACGAGAGAAGGAAAGCCTTTTCCTCAGTCCTCCCTGAGGGAGGCGCTTCTCCGCCACCTCTCGCTGTCGCGACTGTAGTCTACCGGTATTTTGCCAAGAGAGACACTTCTATTTTCCCAGGAGACACATCTCTATTTATTCAGACTTCTTCGGCACATGCAGTATTTTCTTCCCCTTCGATATTCCATGCATTTTTTTCTCTTACATTCTTCCATCGGCTGAAGCACCCACCGCCTGTTATTAGCTTACGCGTCTTTATTTCACGTATCGGTGTATGCGGAAATTATATAATGTGGAAAAGATACAGTGAATTTTTGCGAGAAATACGCCAAAACCAGGATGAATGGATGTGTACCAAGGGAGTGGAAGAAGGCTGTGATTGTGACCATGTATAAAATGGTGACCGAAGTGAGGGCAAGTTTATCGTGGAACAAGTGCTGAAATTGATGGGCAGTGTATATAGAAGGACTCTGAGAGCAAAATAAAAACTGATTTTAGATTTATGAGCAAATCAGATGTTTGTAGTAAAATAGTGGAAAATGTACTTTAAAAAAAAATTCTTAAGATATTTATCGATTTTACGGTTTGGGAAAAGGTTATGACACAGTGAACAGGGAGGGACTACTGAAAGGGGTATGTGGTTTGGAAGGTAAACTGCTCAATGAAAACTGCCCTTCTTCCCACAGCCTTTCCCCTCTCCATTTCCCTTCTTCTTCCTCAGTTTCCTCTTGTTCTTTATAATTCTCTCCTTCTTCTGTCCCTCCTTCTCTCTCCAAATTCTCACTTTCTCTACTCTTCATTTACTTTCAATCGCCACCTCTCTTCAGTCTTTCTCTCCTTCCCCCCCCCCCCCCAGTTTCTCGGCTGCTGGGCTCCGTCCTTTAATTTGACTTCCTGTTTCTCCAAAATCATTCATATTCTCTCTCTCTCTCTCTCTCTCTCTCTCTCTCTCTCTCTCTCTCTCTCACACACACACACACATCGCTCGCCTCCAAGTTTATCATCACAAGTCTTAGCAGTCCTTCCCCACTATTGCATTCACCTCTCTTAACCAAAGGCTTCAATCACCTCTGCAGTTCAGCCTTCAAGCACCACACATACCTTCCCTGCACACTTTGGCTTCATCACAAACTTTTATCAACAGTTGTATCACGCATCCCCCGGGTGTAGCGCGCGCGCACACGCACACACACACACACACACACACACACACACACACACACACACACACACACACACACACACACACACACACACACACACACACACACACACACACACACACACACTCATCTTCAATCGCCCACCTTGAACCTCTCACCCTTGCAAACTTAGAGCTCCGCTTCACTCTTCTTGGAACTTTTGACAGCTCCTACCAACTTTCCCCCAGCTCTGAATTTCAATCATCCCTTGCTCACGGCTTCTTTACACTGTAGGGAGAAACAAACTATCAAGTTCCTTGTGAGTAGGCGAAAACACACACACACACACACACACACACACACACACACACACACACACACACACACACTAGAGCATAATTACTCTTTAGGTATATGTAATTCGCCAGTTGCGCTCCAAATTTGCATTGCCTTCGTTCCATAGAGGTTTTATATTATTGCCTAAGAGCACTTCCATCACTTATGAAATATTAAGCCCCATTGACATTTGTGTGCTCGTGTGACTCTGCTTCGCTGTACTTGCTTTACTTGAAGAATCCCTTTGATCGGATTACGAGTCGCAGTTTGCCCACCCTCGTCATTATAACTTTGTGGCGTTCAAAAATGGAGACGCTGTATAGTTTGAATTGACTTCTGCAACAAAGTTAATTTAGAGATTCAACACACCTTGAAAAATTTTGGACAGAACTGGATGGACTCTGATATTATGTGAAGGAAATATGAAACTAGTTGGTGAGTTCCATTCTTTTCCTGTAAATACTGTATTTCTTATCCGGCACAATGATTTGAATTCTTGTAATACTCTATGAAACAACTCCCACGAAGATCTACGCTATCTGTAATACTGTAGATATCGACCATGCATGTGACATACAGTAATTCTGGGACATGATATCAGTGGAAGGATGAGAGGTACAGGCCTGATATATTCAGTAAATCGCTCGCTGATTTCTGTTTCGATAGGCAAACTCATGTTCTCAACCAAAATCAAAGATTCAAATGTAGGCTGCCATTACTTTTGAGCCTATTCCTCCATGCCAGCCTTCCTCCTCCTGTATTAGCCCATTTGTTTACTGATGACCTCGATGAAGGATCGCAATATTTCAAATTAATTATACAACCAATCTGCTCCAGCAGTATGCACATTCACAAAACAGTATCTCTTGAGGAATGAAACGACGGCTTCACTATCAAAATGCACAAAATTAACTCAGTCCCCCAGACTACAAGGTCAGACCCATTCAAAACGGTGGTATCTACGTTCTTGGTACCGCCAGACGATTTTACTTTGCTTAGGTTAGTGATTGCCAGCTTTTTTAACTTCTTTCTTTCGTTGAGGAACTGGCAAAATACTCATTGCTTCCTTTGTTTTCTCCCATATCTCCACACATATATCTATAAAAAAAAAAAGCTAAGTTGCTCGGGAGCACCACTGCGACTCAGTTCACCGCCTCTCATAAACAACAGAAATATGACCCGTGAAATTTGGGCAGATCCATTAAAATTTAGAAGCAGCATCATATTATGTAAACGTATTTTTTGCATGCAGTCCTCTAAAATCATGACAAGACTCTTTGGAGTCCCAGATTGATAACGACTGCCCTAAGGAAACTAACGAAAGGTTTACCAGCTACTCGCTTCAGTTAAACATCCCAAAACATAAACTCTCTGTAGTTAAAATGGCAGTCTTATAGTTCTTAACAAACAGTTATTGACCACAATTTTTACATTTTTTTCCTGTACCCTCTCTCTCACATTCTTTTATCTCCATTCTCCCTCTCAACCCGTCTTCTTACACTTGCTCCCAATTTTCATCGTCCTCTTTTCACACTTACTTTCCTCGTTTCTCTCAACCCTTCTCATTTTTTCTCTCTTCTCATTTCCTTTCTCATTTTTTCTCACCTCTTCTTATTTCCTCTCTCCACCTCGCAGTTCCTCACTTCCTCTCATTTCATCTCTGTTTCATTTCCTATCTTGCCCCTCTCATTTTCTCACCCTCTCTAATTTCCTTTCTCCTCCTTTCACTTCCTCCCCCCTCCCCTGTTATTTCCTCTCTCCCCCTTTCGTATCCTCCTTCCGTTTTCATTTCCTTTCTGTCCCTTTCATTTCCTCTACCTGTTCATATCCTCTTTCCCGTCTAATTACCTCTGTCTGTCTGTCTCTCTCTCTCTCTCTCTCTCTCTCTCTCTCTCTCTCTCTCTCTCTCTCTCTCTCTCTCTCTCTCTAACCCTTCTCAGTTCCTCTCCCCCTCCCATTTCCTCCTTCTCCCCTCTCTCTTATATCTCTCATTACCTCTGTCTGCCTGTCTGTCTCTCTCTCTCTCTCTCTCTCTCTCTCTCTCTCTCTCTCTCTCTCTCTCAAACCCTTCTCAATTCCTCTCCCCCTCCCATTTCCTCCTTCTCCCCTCTCTCTTATATCTCATCTCCCCTCACTTACTCGCCCTCCCCCTAGCGTTTTGTCTTTTTTCTTTTCCTTTTTTTTTTTTTCTTTTTACTATTTCAGACCCCGTTCTTAGCCTTGCGGTTCGAGGGAATAAGAATAGAACTAAAGTATACGCCTCTATTTTTTTATTTTTTTTTGGGGGGGGGGAGGGATTTGACAAAAGTGCAAAAGTTCTTGGGCGACTATTTTTTTTTTTTTTCAGGTCGTAGAAGGTAAGGTAATCTAGCTTAACACTATATTTATTTTAGAATATATTCTTGGTAAAATAATATTCATGAAATCTGAGCTAAATTTTATTTCCCCATTTTCAATGTACGTTCAAGAAGAGACAAAATAATGGGTTCTTCTTACTATTTTTAGAATATTTTTGCTCTTATGAACCAAGTTAATAGGCTAGGGTTGTCTTTATTACAGAACTTTGAAGATTTTTTACAATATTTCCTAAGATAAAAATGGAAAATGGTGAGCTACAATAATCAGTTACTTTTTTTTTTCCCTTTATCGTCCGTGTTGCTGTTAAGTAATGTTTCAGGTCAAGTTGCTCTCTGTGGGTCGTACTCTCATCAGATGCTGCTGGAGAGGGACGCCTTCACGTGGTGGCAATGATATAACCGAGTGACTCAGCCGACCGGTTACACAAACGTCATTGAACTCCCTCCCTATCCTTCGAAACGAGGATGTTGAGCTGCAGGAAGAGGGTAATTTCAGCCTGCATTCCACCTGGTTCACGTTCATATGAGTCTGGATGCAACTGCTGCTATTGCAATTCTCGTCGGCTAAACCCTAAAGTACGATGTCTCTATTATATTCATGCTTTATCCAGGCGGTTTAGTTTAGGGGGTATTTTTCGGATTGGAAGAGTTAAAGCTTTCATTAACCCTCACTACTAGGGCGACCTCCTAAGATGAGTAAAATCGTTTGGGTATGTCGAGATAATAATACAAAATACTCCATCTGACTGAAGGGAAGAAGGGCTAACCAAACTCCTCTTCTTACACAGTTTATTTCTGCATGAGACAGATTAATACTCTCATCTATGCTATTTACACAGACGACGACAATATCATAAAGACATAGCTGAAATGCCAGAGAATAGAAAGGTCTAATATGCAAAGTAAATTGCTAAGACATGCGGTAGACATCTCCAGTCCAGCAGAAAGACTTTTATTAAGATATGTAAATATTTTTCACATCTTGTTCAAGACAGAGATTCATGACTCGACGTTAAATTGCAATCTCTTCATCTTAAATGCACTACTATAACAATAGATTAACATTGCAATAAGGTGGTGGGATGTAGAGCCTTAGTATAGCCTTCTGCAGTTGAGCTACCGGAAATAAGCTGCAAGAGGACGAGAGTCACGCCCGAGTTAGTGAATGTATAATAGATCGTTTTAAAGGATGAACTGAAGAAATGGGAGAATTCTGTATTCTCCTTTTCTGTTCTACCTGCAGTAACAAATTATAGTTACGAGAGCGAAGTAATCGTAAGTTTATTTATGAATCTCGGAAGCATGTTGTAGTAGGGAGTTCAAAGGTCAAGGTCACTGAAGTGAAAAGAAATCTAAGTAAAGCGAGCCCTGCGACTTTCCCCCTCCTTTTTGGTGTTATTGTTGTTGTTGTTGTTGATCCTGTGACTCACTCCCAGCAGAATAAAGTATTTTGGCGGTAATTGAAATAGGATACCAGAGGTGCCTGAACCATGAGAGGATGCCTGCAGTAGTTTCCAAAGACGTGGAAAGAATGTAGAAGTAGGGAGGGCTAAAAAAAAATCGGTTACTTCTTCTAATATACATATAATAGTATCGAAAGAATTATCCGTATATATGTAAATGAGAATGTTTGTGTGTCTGTCCTCAATGGAAATTGAGGGGGGATACATATAGAACTCTCTGAACAGCTCTAAAACAGGTGTAACTTTTTACAGCGAATTCAGATAATTATGTAGCTACATTACAGTTGCCAAAGTGGCGCCCCTGATGGCCAAAATTAGAACTACATGGAAATAATCAATTCAGCATAGTGGAAACCTGATAGGCAATCACCGCATTTTTTTTTTTTTCAACCATACAGTTATTAGCTACAACGGGTCAGTTGGGTGGACTAATTGGTGGGTGGGGAGGTTGGGTGAGTTGAGTGGGCAGGGTTGGTGGGTGTGTGGGTAGTGGGAAATTAAGTCCATGGCAGGGAAGTGGACCAAGGAGGAACACAGGTTCATCGGGTAAACTGGAACCCCGGGGGTCTTCTCCCACAGTGGGAGTGGCATCCAGGGTCCCAGGCAGTGCCGGTATGCACGATCATAGGGTTTTACCCAGGCAACGCCGAGTACCCATGCTAGTGTGTGTGTGTGTGTGTGTGTGTGTGTGTGTGTGTAATATGAATAAATAATGACTGCTAAAATAGTAATTAATCGGATAGTTTATATTTTCTTCCTATATTGTTGTCAGAAGAAATAAGAACTAAAATAATCGATCACTTTGTTTTAATGCGCTTTCAGTATTTCCTCAGGCGAGAAGTAAACGAATAACGATGGAACTAAAAGAATATTTATTTTTGCATCCTTGCAACACTTTCCAGCGAGGAAAAAGGTGCTTACAAATAAATTGACCAGTTTATCTTCAGTTTTACATTCAGTTTTGGCTACGTTAGATAATACCATTTTTCCTGAAGAAGTTTCATATCCGTCTGAGAGTTTCTTCTTGTTGATGCCAGCTGTTGAGAGAGAGAGAGAGAGACAGAGTCTGCTTTTGTACCCGTTTTCTTTTATGACATTTGATGGGGAGTAACTTCTCTTAAAATTTGAGCAGACGCCTCGTAAGGGACGTAAACTTTGTAGGTCTTTTGTGTCTCCCTGTAACTTTCTTCCGTCTCTCACCTCACTTTATCTCCTCCTCTAGTTTCTCTCCATCTGTTTGACAACTTACTTTCCCGTCTTAGCTTCCCCTTTTTTCTCAGTGTACTGAACTCTCTCTCTCTCTCTCTCTCTCTCTCTCTCTCTCTCTCTCTCTCTCTCTCTCTCTCTCTCTCGTAACCTTTTTCCTTCTCAACCCTTTGTCCGTTTCTTATGTCTTCGTCTTTCCCTTTATATTCACCTTCTCAACCTCTCTCACTTTCTTCAATCCACAGTCCTCTTCTGTACTTTACATCCTATTATTTTATTCCTTCTTTACTTTTTATCACATCCTCTCTCCTCCCATCTTCATATAAACTTTTAAATCTTTCTTCTTTCCATTTTCTTCTCCATTTTTCACCATCTCTTTCTTCTCTTATTCTTCGTCTTTCACCTCTGTCTCTTCAGTCTCTCACCTCCTGTCTCTCGTCTCCACTTTTCCTCCATCTCTCACTTTTATTCTCTCCATCTTCTTGTCTGACCTCGCCGCCTCCCTTATTCTTTATCTCATTTCCATATCTGTTTTATATCCGTTTACTTCTCCTTCTCCTCCTCCTCCTCCTCCACAATATATCTGCCCGCTCTCCCTCCTTCTCTTTTGTTCACTCTCTCTCCTTCCCATGTTCATGTCACTCTTTATCCTTATTTAACGTCCCCAGTCTTTTCTTTATATCCAGTTGCTCAATCTTGCCAATCCAGCCTTCTTCCCTCGTTTTTCTTTTTTCCCACCACATTCTCTCTCAGTCTTTGTTCCACTTCCTTCTGTTTCTCACATTCCCTCTCTTCTCTCCACCTCATCCCTTCCCTCTTTAGTCTTTCAGCTCCTCTTGCTTCTCTCAATCTTTCTATCCACTTCCCCCACCTCTTACATTTTTTACAGTAGCATTATCATTTAATCCAGTCTCTCCTCTGTCGCTCCACTCATCCTGTATCCCTCGATCGTGGCATCATTTTTTTTACATTTCCTCTCTCCATCGTATCCACTTTTTTTCGCTCTTCTCTTGCTTTTTTCATCTTTCTATCCACTGTCTTCTTTGCTTCTTACATTCTTCTCTCTCCTTATTCCTTGTTTTTCCACTCATTTTGTTTCTTTTCATGTTCATTTCCACTCTTTACCCCCTTTACCTACAGTTTGAGTATTCAGTATTATTTTTCTTTCCTCAGTTTCTCACACAGTACCTTTTCTCAATCTTTTTATTCTCTCTCTCTCTCACACACACACACACACACACACACACACACATATGCCAGCCCACTTCTTTTTCTCTACTTTTCTCCTTATCCACGCCTTCCTCCATGTCTTTCCTTCCATCTCGTCTCCTTTCTTCCCCCCCCCCTCTTCTGATGGATTATTTATATGCATTGGAAAGCCTTAAATGGAGCCGCGGCCGGAGTAGGAATATCAGTGTCGACGTGCACCCAGAAACTTTTACGATCTAATCCATAAGTTTTAATAATGCAGACACTTCGCATTTAATGCTTATGTTCGAAATATAGTAGATTTTTCCATATACC
>NC_137050.1:20565202-20615202 GCF_032717465.1 Coenobita brevimanus
GTTGTCACGGGGTTTTTATAATAACACGGAGTTTTTAAAATAAATGCTTAAATATTATTTAAATTGATAATAATATTCAATAATACTGAAGAGCAGGGACAATGATTGTCTTGCTAAATCGTGCAACGATTCTCTAAGAACGAGAATTCAAAAACTTTCTCAACAGTACACAGCAGAGACTAATTACTCACAATTGCTGAATTACTGTACTGTTAGCCTCTGGAGAAAGTTACTTCACCCCTGACAATAAATAACTAATACTAATAATAATAACATCAGGTTCTTGCTGATGCATTAACTCCTGGCACAACGGATTTTAAGTTAATACAATAAGACTGGTCTAAGTACCAGTTATGAAAGCAAACGTTTATGCAAGCTAGGAGCTATATGGAAAATAAGCTTAATTTGGATTAAATGAAACAAAATTTTACTTTACATTAAGCTCAAGAAAAGAACTGTTAAATTTATTAATCACAAAAAATAAATTTAACGTTACAATTCAAATCAAATTAAATGAGACGCACTCACTCACTCACACAAAAGCTAAATACTTACGCCTAGAAAAAAAACACCTTAATTAAACTCTTATGGCTACAAAATACACAAAGGAAATACCAGTCGATGAATGCTATGTATCACCCGGGGGGTGGGAGGACTGGATTAACTGTGAAGTGGAGTTTGGGTACTAGCTGACCTCTCACACTGCTGGCACAGGACCTATCTCCGTCACAGCAAACACTAGACTGCCCAAGTCGTGGGAAAGAAAAGCGGAGCACTCGGCCGCATTTTCTAACGGTCGAATGAGCAGGGGCGAACAATAAAAAAACAATAGTATCGCTCAGTACAGCACTTAGTGACGTGCATTAAATCGGTCACTTTTGAAAACGGTGACGAATGTTTTGAAAAGTATACTCCGAAATGGAGAGAGAAACGGTTAACTGAGCGATACACAGTGAGTTTTCCACTAATAGTTCGTGGCTTCTCACAAAAGGGAAATGTCGCGAATTGATTCGTGACATTACGCCCCTACAAAATTAAATTTTTTCCTTATGGGAAAAAATTTGTGGATATATATATATATATGTATACATCCTAAGTCATTCACACAAGATTCACACTGTGGTGTGTGTGCTATCCTGCTACAGGAGAAAATCGCAGTCGCCAGTGAGCGAAAAAACCTCGTATTTACGTTAATAGAAGCAAGCTTGAGGGAAAAACTCCGTGACGACGGTGAAAATCCTGTACTCAGGTCAAACTGAGCGAAAATTCGCTACATTTACACTGACAACTAATTGTGTAGCGTGGTGTATGTAATACACGGTGTAGGTGTGACAGTTGTAGTGTAACTGTACCTACGTGTAAAATGACACAGTAAATAATATGACGACGAAGAAGGCAGAGGAGAAGAGGCGGCAGCGTGCGGCAGACGATCAGCTGGGCCGCACAGCAAAACTGCCACACCCATTGCTGAACCTGCAAAACCAATTAAGGTGGAGCATCAAAAGTGTCAATGAGACAAAATTCTTATTAAGTTACAATTACTCTCTCTGCCTAGCAATTAGTACATGCTACGAAAAGTACACTCGAGGTCGCCATTAATTTTAGCACACGATTAGTGTCGGCAAGTTGAGAATCCTTGTGCAAACTCGGGTCTTCCATAGCCTCGAACTGCACACGGGTCCTCAACCTGTGCCTTAACCTACAATACTAATATTAGTATCGGGAAGCTGAGAATCCTTGTGCAAACTTGGGTCTTCCATAGCCTCAAGTCGCCTCTGCGGAATTCTCTCTCAAACTTCCCCCTTAACCTACAGTACTTATATTAGTATCGGGGAGCTGAGAATCCTTGTGCAAACTTGGGTCTTCCATAGCCTCAAGTCGCCTCTGCGGAGTTCTCTCTCGAACTTCCCCCTTAACCTACAGTACTTATATTAGTATCGGGGAGCTGAGAATCCTTGTGCAAACTTGGGTCTTCCATAGCCTCAAGTCGCCTCTGCGGAGTTCTCTCTCGAACTTCCCCCTTAACCTACAGTACTTATATTAGTATCGGGGAGCTGAGAATCCTTGTGCAAACTTGGGTCTTCCATAGCCTCAAGTCGCCTCTGCGGAGTTCTCTCTCGAACTTCCCCCTTAACCTACAGTACTTATATTAGTATCGGGCAGCTGAGAATCCTTGTGCAAACTTGGGTCTTCCATAGCCTCAAGTCGCCTCTGCGGAGTTCTCTCTCGAACTTCCCCCTTAACCTACAGTACTTATATTAGTATCGGGCAGCTGAGAATCCTTGTGCAAACTTGGGTCTTCCATAGCCTCAAGTCACCTCTGCGGAGTTCTCTCTCTAACTTCCCCCTTAACTTACGGTACATAATATGTATGTACAGGCCCTGGACATAATGTGTCCTGTGGGGCCAATGGGCGAGACGTCAGGTCTGCACCCACTTCACCACTACCCTGTCTCTCAACTGACTCAGAGATTACAGGTGTAGTTACAAATGGCACAAGAAGGGCATGTCCCTGATTAGTGGTGATACTTTGGCACACACTGCAAGAACGGACAAAACTATCTATGTCCCGTCCCATCCCTGGCCAAAAAAAGTCAGTTCGGATACGGCCCTGGGTCTTCCTTTTGCCCATGTGACCTCCTGAGGCTGAACAATGACCCCATTGTAACACTGCTAGGCGGTACTTGGCGGGAACGACAAACTGCAGTCGAACCTCGCCTTCGGGTGTTCGTGACTCACGGTAGAGCCGTCCTTGTTTACGAAGGAACTTGGCCCGACCTCCCCATGAATACTTTATCACTCGACCCTTTTGTTTGTTCCGCTCGGTAGCAAGTGTCGGGTCAGAATGTTGTTCTTGTACAACAAGTTGACTACACATCAGATCTTGCGGCGATTCAATGATCACTGGGGTGACACAGTCTGGAGCCTCGGTCATGGCTCGTATTACCGCAGCAGCTGAAGTCTGAGTAGCGTCATCGGAGCAACTATCCTTGACTCCATTAATATTTCCAATGATGAGTTCAAATAAAGGTTCTGGCATGACAACTGCAAGTGTCATACCAGTATAAAATGGAGATGCCACCTGGATACATGCCTCAGGGAACAGTCTCACTGATCCATCAATAAGCTTTGCATGGATCTGTCGACCTGTATACTGCTCAGGCCGAACTAAACTCTGCTTAACAGAGCAACCTGAGGAACCATTGTCTCTCAGGACCTTCACAGGAATGCCTCCCACAAACCCTGGCTGAACAAGGAAGGTACTGTCACCTGTGGGAGGGCCTGTGGAGGAAGCAGCTAGCCACTCATGAGGCTGCTGAATTGATGCGGCAAACATTGTGCCTTGTGGGTTATATTGGGAAGATGGAACATTGGCCATCTGTGGAGGGGGGTTCACTGTCACTGTGGGACTAGTGAACTGTGGGGGAGCACCCACACTGGTAGGGAAGTGACCACCGTGCTGCTGCTGAGGAATGAAGGCTGCATTCGCTTCCTGCCTCTTTTGAGCTGGTGGTAAAAAAGTTTGTCCCGACAGTCGGTTGCGTGGCTGATACTGCTGCTGGTTAGGGTACTTGTTGTACCTCTTCCACTCAGGTTTCTGAGCGTTTTGCCCCTGGTCCTTCCACTGCGGTTTTGGACCTTGGCCATTACTCTGAGAACGGCCTTGGTGCTGGGATTCAGTCTGAGACGGCTTCCCAGACTTGGCAGTATTTTTTCTGCTCCAGGTGTTTTGCTTACGAGTTTGATACCCGTATGCAGTAAAGAATGCGTCAGCCTTTTCTGCCATTTGGCTGGCATCTTTCACCTGGCAGATCTTAAGCTGTGCTATGAGCTCAGCAGGCCACGACCTCTCTAGCTGGGTACGCAGCATAAGGTCAATTATCCCCTCACGCGTGGAAGGAGTTTCATCTTTCTCTATCCACTCATTTAAGTAAGCTGTGAGACGATCAAGGAACTGAGCAGCTGTCTCCTTGTCTTGGAGACGAGCTCGCATGAACTGAACTTTGGCGTCGTCTACTGTGAGACCATACGCCTTAATGAGTGCAGCTTTCATCATCTCATATGTGAGATTGTCTCCACGAATTCTGTGGAGAATATCGAGGGCAGGGCCCTCAAATAGGCTAAGAAACTGAAGCCGCTTAGCTGCCTCATCCAGTTGATATAAGTCTGCCATGTCCTCAAAACGAGCTATGTACGGCTCGATTCGCTCGCTTTCCTTGTATGAAGGAAGCTTGATGCGTGGGGTCGCCAGGACATGTGCAGGGAGAACGCTCGTGGAGCTTGGACCAACTGCAGCAGACGTGTCTGAAGCCAAGGAATCTCGCTTGAGCTTCAGCACTTCAAGTTCATGTCTCTCGCATGCTTCTCGCTCGGCACGTTCGTGTTCTCGTTCTTTGTCTCGCTGTTCACGCTCGTATTCGCGCTGTTCTTGCTCTTGTACTAGCTCGTGTTCGCGCTGTTGTCGCTCGTATTCGCGCTGTTCTCGCTATCGTTCACGAGCATCTTTCTCACGTTCTTGCTTGTAATTAAACCGTGAGAGAACGTAACTCTGTATTTTCTCTGGGTCAGTGAGACCCATATCTTTGGCTTCCTGTACATAAGCACTGGCTGCCATGATGCTAGCTCAATTTACTAAGTAACCGAAACTGAGTACTGACTGCTTAGCGAACAAATGCTAATAAACACAAGTAAAGAGTACAGACACAAGTTAGTGGTGACCAGTCTTATCTAGTTAACTGGCAAAGTTTAAAGCAAAAATGCAAATGACTGGGAAGACTCAATAATAAACACAATGGGTACGGCGACTTCCCAGGAGCGAATAAAATCGTCTGGCGTTACCAAAAATAAACTAGAGTTAAGTACTCTATGGATTGATAAAGCAAAATTCACTTGCTAAATTAACGGTAAACACCAGTAAACTTGTGTCTATAAACTTTAATGATAAATACCTAAATATGAATGAGTGAGCACTATCTCGTGAATAGCTTTAGGGTTAGGAGTTAATATCCTGGAATGAGGTCGCCAATTGTCACGGGGTTTTTATAATATCACGGAGTTTTTAAAATAAATGCTTAAATATTATTTAAATTGATAATAATATTCAATAATACTGAAGAGCAGGGACAATGATTGTCTTGCTAAATCGTGCAACGATTCTCTAAGAACGAGAATTCAAAAACTTTCTCAACAGTACACAGCAGAGACTAATTACTCACAATTGCTGAATTACTGTACTGTTAGCCTCTGGAGAAAGTTACTTCACCCCTGACAATAAATAACTAATACTAATAATAATAACATCAGGTTCTTGCTGATGCATTAACTCCTGGCACAACGGATTTTAAGTTAATACAATAAGACTGGTCTAAGTACCAGTTATGAAAGCAAACGTTTATGCAAGCTAGGAGCTATATGGAAAATAAGCTTAATTTGGATTAAATGAAACAAAATTTTACTTTACATTAAGCTCAAGAAAAGAAGTTAAATTTATTAATCACAAAAAATAAATTTAACGTTACAATTCAAATCAAATTAAATGAGACGCACTCACTCACTCACACAAAAGCTAAATACTTACGCCTAGAAAAAAAACACCTTAATTAAACTCTTATGGCTACAAAATATACAAAGGAAATACCAGTCGATGAATGCTATGTATCACCCGGGGGGTGGGAGGACTGGATTAACTGTGAAGTGGAGTTTGGGTACTAGCTGACCTCTCACACTGCTGGCACAGGACCTATCTCCGTCACAGCAAACACTAGACTGCCCAAGTCGTGGGAAAGAAAAGCGGAGCACTCGGCCGCATTTTCTAACGGTCGAATGAGCAGGGGCGAACAATAAAAAAACAATAGTATCGCTCAGTACAGCACTTAGTGACGTGCATTAAATCGGTCACTTTTGAAAACGGTGACGAATGTTTTGAAAAGTATACTCCGAAATGGAGAGAGAAACGGTTAACTGAGCGATACACAGTGAGTTTTCCACTAATAGTTCGTGGCTTCTCACAAAAGGGAAATGTCGCGAATTGATTCGTGACAGGAGTTTCATTTTCACCTTAAAAGACCGTTGCAATTTTACAAGAGAGAGAGAGAGAGAGAGATTCCCTTTTAATTACCCTCAATTTTGCGGTCACTGAACAGCCATGGATAACGAGGCAGTTGCATTGTTACGAGGGCGCCGCAGTGTGCTGTGTTTTTTAATTGTAGTGTTGTGTTCATTTGGTTTTCATGAACCGATCGTGTTGATTACGCGTTCGGAGCCTGTTGCAAATGGTCCCGAAGGTGTGTGTGTGTGTGTGTGTGTGTGTGTGTGTGTGTGTGTGTGTGTGTGTGTGAGAGAGAGAGAGAGAGAGAGAGAGAGAGGAAATGAGTGTGTGAAAAATTAAGATTGAAGAAAGGAGTGGAATAGGTGAGAAAGAGTAAACCTCCTGGTAACGAATCGAAGACGAAAACGAGGAATAAGGCTAAGAAAAGATAAGAAAACGGCGGTGCTGACAGAACCTTAATGAGAGAGAGAGAGAGAGAGAGAGAGAGTGTATGTGTGTGTGTATTTGTGTGTGTGTGTGTGTGTGTGTGTGTGTGTGTGTGTGTTGTGTATCCAGAGCGTCTCGTTACTGACCTCTAATTGTGGCCTGTTTGTGTAATGTTGTTGCCCACCCTCTTTGTTGCCGTTTTGTGTGTGCCTGTGTGCTTTCGCTATATCTGATCACCCGTCTGTATGTATTTTTTATTATTTCATTTTTCTCTCATTGTTTCCTTTTATGTGAAGCTTTGTTTGTGTTGGTGTGTAGTTTCCATAAGAAGAAGAATAAAGCTAAACTTGCTTTTAAAATCTCCTTCGAAAAAGTTAAGCAGTAGGAAACTAAAATATTTTCAAGACATCTGGACACGTTAAACAGCTAAAGGTAATATACAGGGGAAAAGGCCGAGCAAGGAAGATGGCTCCATAGTTGACCAGTTGTGTCCATGTACCAGTTTACTGTTGAATAGAGAGCTGCGCAGAAAAGGGGTGTGTGTGTGTTGCAAGGCGGGTTGAATGCAGGGAGAAAAGTCAGGAGAGCAGTGGCCAGAATAGTATCAGTAAGAGAGAGAGAGAGAAAGAGAGAGAGGGGGGGGGGGTCATTGCGGCGAAGAGAGACAGTGTTGTGTTGCCGAGGGGAGTGAGTGAAATCAGAGATGATGATGATGATGATGATGGTGGTGGTGGTGGTGGTGGTGGTGGTGGTGGTGGTGATACAGAAATTCCCTTGTTTTACCCATTTTTGAGAACCTTATGCGTTGAGCTCCCCTACACATGAGACCTGTACTGCACATAAAGAAGACCGCTTTACAGGGTCAGCAATTGAGCAGAGGCGGCCTCTGCGAGGTAAATTTTACAAGAGAAGTAATGCCACGTTTCCAAGATAGGTCACGAGAAAAGGAGACATTAAAGATAATGATAGGTGATAAGTATGAACAGTGAATTGTTGAAGGAAAAGGATAGTCGTGTGTGTGTGTGTGTGTGTGTGTGTGTGTGTGTGTGTGTGTGTGTGTGAGAGAGAGAGAGAGAGAGAGAGAGAGAGAGAGAGAGGAAATGAGTGTGTGAAAAAGTAAAATTGAAGAAAGGAGTGGAACAGGTGAGAAAGAGTAAACCTCCTGGTAACGAATCGAAGACGAAAATGAGGAATAAGGCTAAGAAAAGATAAGAAAACGGCGGTGCTGACAGAACCTTAATGAGAGAGAGAGAGAGTGTGTATGTGTGTGTGTGTGTGTTTGTGTGTGTGTGTGTGTGTGTTGTGTATCCAGAGCGTCTCGTTACTGACCTCTAATTGTGGCCTGTTTGTGTAATGTTGTTGCCCACCCTCTTTGTTGCCGTTTTGTGTGTGCCTGTGTGCTTTCGCTATATCTGATCACCCGTCTGTATGTTTTTTTTATTATTTCATTTTTCTCTCATTGTTTCCTTTTATGTGAAGCTTTGTTTGTGTTGGTGTGTAGTTTCCATAAGAAGAAGAATAAAGCTAAACTTGCTTTTAAAATCTCCTTCGAAAAAGTTAAGCAGTAGGAAACTAAAATTTTTTCAAGACATCTGGACACGTTAAACAGCTAAAGGTAATATACAGGGGAAAAGGCCGAGCAAGGAAGATGGCTCCATAGTTGACCAGTTGTGTCCTTGTACCAGTTTACTGTTGAAGTAGAGAGCTGTGCAGAAAAGGGGTGAGTGTGTGTTGCAAGGCGGGTTGAATGCAGGGAGAAAAGTCAGAAGAGCAGTGGCCAGAATAGTATCAGTAAGAGAGAGAGAGAGAGAGAGAGAGAGAGAGGGGGGGGGGGGCATTGCGGCGAAGAGAGACAGTGTTGTGTTGCCGAGGGGAGTGAGTGAAATCAGAGATGATGATGATGATGATGTTGGTGGAGGTGGTGATACAGAAATTCCTTTGTTTTACCCATTTTTGAGAACTTTATGCGTTGAGCTCCCCTACACATGAGACCTGTACTGCACATAAAGAAGACCGCTTTACAGGGTCAGCAACTGAGCAGAGGCGGCCTCTGCGAGGTAAATTTTACAAGAGAAGTAATGCCACGTTTCCAAGATAGGTCACGAGAAAAGGAGACATCAAAGTTAGGTGATAAGTATGAACAGTGAATTGTTGAAGGAAAAGGATAGTCGTGTGTGTGTGTGTGTGTGTGTGTGTGTGTGTGTGTGTGTGTGTGTGCGTGCGCGAACAAACACTACATAATCCCCTGACATCGTACCCAAGCCGGATAAATCCATAGAAGTATATGTATTTACTTGGGCAGCATTATGTATACTTAGCCTGCGTCGAGCCCTGGTGCTTGAACTAATACCTGATATAATAGTGGAATCCGAGTTACTTTAGGAGAGGCGGGGTGAGGGAGAAGGGGCGGGGGGAGAAAGAGGTTATATTTACCAGGGAGGGGAGGGGAGGAATCATGGTGGTGGAGGGGAGGTATTTAGTTTTTTATGAAAGGTGAGAGAGGAGGAGGAGGAGGGGAGGGAAGAAAATGTAAAGTAGGAGAGGAAATAAAAGTGTATACCTCTGTCCGTTATTTCTGAAAGGAGGAAATGGAATCTTGTAAAGTTCCTCAGAAGTTCAATTCCCCATCTTTCTGTTTAGCACAGTCTTCCATAGGCCTATCGCCATGCCTTCCGCAGTGTTGACTACATCTCAGTTTTTAATCTCCTCTCAGTATATCCCCCCCCCCTTCCTTTTGTATCTGCATGTGGTTCTCTTGCAAGAAACACAAAACTGTCCATGTACAAGTAGCTTCTCTAAGGTTGTGTGTACTGTACTGAAACTGGTCCGTGTCTTCCGTAACTCCACTCAGTCGTTGACTCTGTACGTACGTTTTATTCTCATGTGTGGATCACTGATGTCAGGTGTATGAAGGGATGAAGGGGAGGCTAGGGCTCCCTGCATTCATCTCTTTAAACAAGGTAGAGTTAGATTTTTTTTTTTTGTCACACCATCTTTCATTTCACTGACTCCCATCAACTTAATCTGCTTACGTTGTGTCACACTTTATCTCTCTGCCGTCTTTGTAACATTAGTGACTGTTGTTTTGAAATCCCTGTTTGCATCCCTCCCACGTTACGGCAGACACGAAGCTCTCTAGTTCATGTGCATCCTCACCCCTATTCTCTCCACCTTTTTAATGGATGAGGTAGCATGTAATCTCAGTCCATCTTGTATCCAGGTAGGCAACTGTGGGACTGTTTCCTCAGCATGTCCTTCCCCTCAGCCTTTTCAATACAGTCTAAACATCTCATAGTGAATGGATCCTGATTCTGGCATTCTGTTAAGTTCCTTAAGAGATAGAAGTTTGTTGCAAGTAGATAGCCATTGGTTTATTCTTTTTATCTGCATCGGAAGAAGCCAGGAAAAAGGGAGCAACGCTAGCTTATCTTGTTTAAAGTCTTCTTTATTTCATTACACACACACACACACACACACACACACACACACACACACACACACACACACACACACACACACACACACACACACACACACACACACCATCGAGATGAGAAATCGGAAAGAAGGTGACACTTTACCACGTTAACAAATATAATAACTGAATGTAATAAAACACCCTCCTTTACGTCTGTGTAAGTGCCTCTTGGGCTATAAAGCACTGATAACATGCCATCATCATCATCATCTCATCGTCGTGGTCGCTGTCATCGTCGTCGTTTTCGTCATCGTCATTGTCAACGTCCTACTCCTCCTCGCCATCAGTATTATTCATGTTTTCATAAGGACAGGATCAGTAACATCTGGCTGAAGTACGAGTATATCTGTAGAGGAAAGAATAAGAGGATACTGTAAATTAACACCCTGGGACAGCGTTCTTTTCCCCCTGATTTATGTAAGAATCTGCTCACAGCGTAAGTGATGAGCGGTGCGGTCATGAATATTACACAGGAAATTTATGTTCGCATTATGTATTTCCGGGTCATGAGATTTTCCTTTAATAACTCACTTGGTAAATTGATATATTCCCGACTTCACTGCATATTGTGAGCATGGGTTCTGCTTTGTGTTCTCTTATCTCTGTTTGTGAAGCCTTCCAGCCCCATTTTGTTTTCTGTGTGGGATTCTGTAATGAATGATGATGAGGACGAGGATGGTTTCTACCCAGAAATCACTATTATTAATTTTTCCTCTCTCTCTCTCTCTCTCTCTCTCTCTCTCTCTCTCTCTCTCTCTCTCTCTCTCTCTCTCTCTCTCTCTCTCTCTCTCATGTATAGTGTTAAATCTATACATAAAGATGACAGGTTGGTCAGTAAATACTTCATATGCACATGAAAGCGCTCTGAACGAAAGCACTAGCACGCATTTCTATACATCAGTGCGCATCTATATACACACACACACACACACACACACACACACACACACACACACACACACACACACATTTGGTGATACCCTTTCCCATACGCCAATATACGGATTTTATTGACGCATATAAATACATTCGTGCGTCACAGAGCACGTGCGTATATACTGTACACTACCCATGTTACTCATTTACATAGTGACCTTTAGATCTTCATGCAGTGGGTTGAGCAATTTATGACGAGGCGAGGATTAATTAATGCTAGAGGGAATGAACGGTTGGGTTGAATTTACAGAGGATACTTGCATGTGTAGGTGAGGAGTTGTGGAAATGTGTATGGGAGAAGGTTATACATTTGAGAGAGAGAGAGAGAGAGAGAGAGAGAGAGAGAGAGAGAGAGAGAGAGTTAGTTTGTACATATTAACCGATCACGTTATTTAACAACTTTTATATTCACTTCTACATCTGGTCGATTTTACTCCGGTGATTGGAGACTTTTCATAAATAATAGACTAATGAAGTTCATTTTTAACCTTACTACCAAACATCTTTCTTAAACAAAAAAATCGTCTGACGCCAGCAAGAACAGAATATTTAAGGGGTCATCGTACTGAAGGGGGTACATAGTGACAGTAAGAAAAAATGATGAAAGGGCGAAATAGAGATGAACTTGATGTAAAATTATTTTTGAAATCTGGATTTAAAAAATAATAGTGGGAAAAGGCATACGACTAACTAGGACATTTTATTATGAATACGAATAATTGAGAAGTGGATGTTTTCTGCGAGTCGTTATGAAAATGGTTGTTAAAAAATTTCAGGAATTTATCACTACTACCAACGTAGCAAGAAATGCTTTTATTGGCGTATTTATGTGTGTGTATTATTACCCGTCCCCGTCCCGGAGGTGCTCGGGGACGGGTATTGTTTTCGTTCGGTTTGTCTGTTTGTTTGTCTGTTAACAACTTTACGCGAAAACTACTGCTGCGATTTTGATTAAAATTACAGGAATGATGAGCTAAGACCTTGGATCACCTAATTAAATTTTAGGCCAAATTGGGCCAAGGCTCAGGCTGTAGGGCAAAAAAAAATAAATAAATAAATTAAAAAAAAAAAAAAAAAAAAGGAAGGGTAAAAATCGTTTTTTCGCCATAATTCCTTTCAGATTCGTCATATCGACATGAAACCAAAGCCAAAGGTGCATCTTTCAAATCTGCGTCCTATAACATGCCTCAATACGTCAGGGGGGGTTACCCCCCAGTTAGCAGTAGGGTGGTCAATGTCAGGTGGGTCGGGCCTAAAATTTCAGATGGACATAAAATCGTCAATTTTCACTCGATTTACTCCAAACTTGATGTGTGACGTGATTAACTATGGTCAGACTCAAATATGAAGTCCGTTTGGGTGGGGCCCGCGCGGGGATTTCCCTCTCTACAGCTCTGCCAAACCTCCTCTCTCTCTCTCTCTCTCTCTCTCTCTCTCTCTCTCAGTTGATTGAGAAAGTTTTTATATATTTATAAGTTGTGTTTTCTTCTATATTGTTTCGACCTTTTTTCCACACCACCACTGAGGTAAAAGTCTCGGCGCGTTTTTTTTTATAGAGGTTTCCCCAGTAGGCATAAGTCCTCTCTCTGACCTTTCTTCTAGAAAATACTTGTTCACATTGTAAATAATTTCTTTCTCCCGACTGTGGAGCACACGAGAGCGAGTCGGAGTAGCTGCCATCGTGGGTGGGGATCAGGGAGGAAGTGACCGGTCACCTGTAGTCTGAGGTGGGTGTCCTTGACCTCTGGCAACGTCGGAAAGCGACGTTGTCACGTGGTGTGGAATTTATACAAATCATTGCTATTATCCTAAAAAACAACACATTCATAGCACTATATAGCCTTATTTAATATATTTAATAAGTACAGGATATTTAATATACAATTTCAAATAGTAAATAGCTGACATATAACGGAGAGAGAGACAGGTACTGGGGTTGATGCGGCAGAGCTGTAGAGAGGGAAATCCCCTCTCGGGCCCCACCCAAACGGACTTCATATTTGAGTCTGACCATAGATATCCTGGTGTGTTTATTCGTCAGCACGAAAATGACTGCCAGGGACGGGTTTCCTGTGCCCTGGCACTTCATATTTTTTGTCTGTATCGGTCTGGCAAAGCAGCTGTCTGTCTGTGTCTGTCTGTGTGCTTATCTGCTTGTGTGTTTTTTTGTTCGTCTTCTCGGTCTCTAACTCTTTAAAACCTTGACACGGAAACCTAACCTCGTATTTTCGAGGTTGATAGCTACGGATCTTTTCTGGGACACGTGGAATGTGAGTTAAAGATCTGAGATCAAGGTCGCTAGAAGAATGAAAAGAAATCGACCCTAAGCGGGTGATTGATGCCTGTCAGGGGGATCTTGTATTATTATTATTATTATTATTATTGTTGTTGTTGTTGTTGTTTTTGTTATTATTATTCTCTCCGACAAGGAGAGTATGTTTTCACCCTTGTGTGTTTGATTGTTAGTTTGGTTGTCTGTTAGCAGGATTACTCAAAAACTAAAAGAGATGACCACATTTGGTGGGTAGATAGCCCATGTCCCACGGAACAATTTTAACTTTTGGGACCGATTCGGATCATATTACAGATTCTGGATCCGGAAAACACTTTTTGCGAAACCCTAATTAATGATGACAAAACATTAACACATTATGAAGAGTGGTTTGTAAATTACATTGCCCTTATCGGAGAGGTGCACTCCATTGAGTGCTCCTCTAGTTATTATTGTTATTATTATTATTATTATTGTTGTTGTTGTTGTTAATGTTGTTGCTGCTGCTGCTAATGATGGTGTTGTTGTTGTTACTGTTTTACCATCTTGTTCATTACCACGAGCCATCCATGCACCAACTCGCGTCCTCCTTTTCACCATTGACTTTCAGCGTTCATCATCTTATCCTATCCACTCACTCTCTGATGCTTCTTCCCTTTACGTTTGCACCTGCCTCTCACAGATTCCATCACAACGATCGTCGGTTGAGGCCTGTACACATATGACTTCTGATTTATCTCGGTGATTCATGACAGGTACAAAAGAAACCTTGTTATTCATCAGTTATCAGAAACTCAGCTCCTTCATCTTTCACTGCATGTCCGTTGCGTGACCGTCCCATTACTTTCAGCGACACAGAACTCTTTAAAAAAAAATCCTTCGTTATCCCTCATTATCTTGAGACTTTTTCTCGTCTGTCGTGGAAAACTTGCATTATTATTCTTGCAAAATCTGCTTTATACAGGTAAGATGTGCCAAACCGACTCCACTTTTATTTCATCCCAGTTTTGTTGCTTACTTTGAAAAGGGTCCTTGTTTGTTTCTGTGTTTGTTGGAGGGGTGGGGGAGGTTAGGGGAGGAACTCACCATATACAGTATTTCAAAATACCCTTGTGCCTAAGCTTTTTTTTTTTTTTTTTCTTAAACTCCTTTCTTATATCTGATTCCCTTCAGCATCTCTTTTGATACTAGAATGCTGCATCTGTCTAGGATGTTCTATTCACTGCTCTTCAGAATGTGTACTTGCATCCCTACCCGATTGCGGCGGGCACGCAGCACCCATCTAGCTACACAAGCTTGCCTCTTTCTGTGCAACTGTAATGCAAGTATTAATCAGTACTCTGTTGCTTCTGTACGCAGCTGATTAACTCTGTACTTATCTTCCTCAGTCTGTCGTTCTCACTGCATATGGCTCCTGTCCAGGCATCTCCAAATGAACAATCTTGATTGTGCCTTCTTTTGTTCATCTTTTTTCTTCTTTGGTTCATTATTATGTACATAAACTAAATTCATCATCATCATCATCATCATCATTATCATCATCATCGTATCTTATTATTATATGTATATTTATAGCTTTCTGTTCAGTGAGTGAATCATTCACATACTTTATTAAATATCATGAAATAATTCACCGAAGTGGAAGTAGAGACGATGGGGAGAATAAGGTTTAGAGAGAAGTGGGGAGGCGAAGGAGGGAGAGAAGCAGAACAGGCCAGGAGAAGGAGACGAGCCTCCTTCACCAAGAGTGGGAAAGGAAGAGAATTCATAATTCTAAATGAAAAATTGGAATTATATTTGGAGAGAGAGAGAGAGAGAGAGAGAGAGGGAGAGGAGGGGGGAGAGGGGGGGAATTAAACTGCAGGTAACAAACTATGGAAGAAAACAGAATCGGAATTAGAAAGAAAAAGAAAGACGAAAGAGTCAAGGGTGTAATAAGCAGCAGAGAGAGAGAGTTGGTGAAAGTAGGAACTGTGCTTTAAGAATTTACAGTTCCTACTTCACCAACTCTCTCTCTCTCTCTCTCTCTCTGCTGCTTTCTATTTTCTTCCTCAGCCCGTTACCTGCAGTCTCTGTCTGTCTGTCTCCGTGTGTCTGTCTGTCTGTCTGTCTGTCTGTCTGTCTCTCTCTCTCTCTCTCTCTCTCTCTCTCTCTCTCTCTCTCTCTCTCTCTCTCTCTCTCTCTCTCTCTCTCTCTCTCTCTCTCTCTCTCTCTCTCTCTCTGCATCTATCAAATCTACATAATCTCTCTTTCTGCCTATATGTATCAGTCGTGCCCTCCCACCGTCACTTAATTTTCCTTCACATCCTTCTTCTTTCTCACTTCTCCATTTCACCTCCCTTTTTCTGCGTCTTCCCTTCCTTCCTACTTCTTCTCTTCCTTTCTACTTCCTCCCTCCCTTCTTCTTCTCACAAAACGCTTCACTTCCCCACCCTTGCTTTTCCTCCTTTTTCTCCCGACTCCCTCTTTTCCACTCACGCGTTTCACAAGAGTTTTTATATTTCCAGTTAATTACAGCGTATTCTTTCCACTGGGCACTCGCTTCACAAACTTTTTCTCATCTTTGTGCTTTCCTTTTCCCGTTTTTGGAAGTTGATTTAGGATAAAAATGACCCGTATCCATGTTCGAAGATATTTCCCTAATGTCTCATCCTTAGCGATTATTTGGCACATTTCGCCTTGTCTTTTTCAGGCTCCTATGGCTCACTTAAGTAAATAAAATCATTTTGCGTCAACTGTAGTAACATACGACGGAAGACGGAATTGTTAGAGGGGTAATGGTACCAGTATTAACAGTCAGGCTTTCGCGACTTACTCTGAAATATTAACAGTTGTCTTTCTATAGCTGGAGCAGAATACTAGAGCTGTTCCGACCATGAGAGGATTAATATCGTCTTTTTAACCGTATTTTACACGCACGCATCTTACAGTCGATCCTTCTTTTTCTCGTCCTGATCCAGAATTTCCAAGCTGCTCCTTTTCACTTTTGGTCCTTCTGTTTGTGTACTCATCTCTATTTTATTTCCCCAGTGGTATACTTGCTGCGCTTGTAGATGACCACAGTTCTTCTTCTAAAGCCAGAGGTAATGGTGTGCCTTATGTTTTTTTTCCCTTCACTCCTGTCGTTTTCCTATTCATCAGGAACCTTCTGAGTTACACGTCGAATTCTATCCATTCACGTGCCGATGTCTCCACTTCATCGTAACAGTTCTTCAACAGTCATGGGACGAGACTGTGGTGCACTTGGTTTCTGACTTACTTAATATTTCTAATTGAAATAAAAAAAATCTTGTCATATTTAATGCACAAAAAACTCAGTTGTTCTGTTTTCCAACCCGTCAGAATCATCCACAAGAATATTCCTGAAGATTCTGCATCACAGAACTCGATCGTTTATCATCTTTCAATTTTCTCTGGATTTCTTTTTTACGAGACCTGTCATGGAAAGGTCACATTATTTCCCGTGCAGAATTCGCCTTCCTGGGTTTGGATATGCTAAACAGACTCTATTTTCTTTAATCCCATGTTATTGATTACTTTTTATAGGGATCTTATTCGTCTCTTTGTTGAATACAGCTCTGTGTGGGGGAGGCTCACCACGCACAGTTCAGCTTTTCTAAACAGAAATGGAGTTAAACGATTTTTATCTCATCAGCTTCCCTCTTCTTACTTAATCCCCTTATCTTCCGTCTTCGCCGCGGTGTTGTGTTTCTTTTTCTCTTCTATCGCTGTTTCAGTGATCACTGCTCTTCTGAACTGTTTACTTGCATCCCTCCCTAACTACGGCTGTTGCACCGTACCCGCCTGGCAAGGCACTCTCGCTTCTTTTTCATCCAACTCTAATCATGGTAGAGTTAACCAGTACTCTCACTCCTTCGCGTATGCAGCTAGTCAGTTCTCAGCGGTATTCCTTAATCTGTATTTTCTTCTGTGTATGACCTCAAGTGTTTTAACGTACTGTTTAGGCATCTTGAAAAGAGATGATCTTGATTTTGGCTCTCATATGTTTAAGTTAAGTGTTGAGCGAGAGATGGTGATTGGGAATACGCTGTTTGAGAAGAAAGATATTTATAAGTATACATGGGTGAGACAGGAGGGTGGAAGGGTTGTTGATAGAGCATTGATGGACTATGTGGTTGTGTCTAGGAATGTAATAGGAAGATTGCTGGATGTGAGAGTTCTGAGAGGGGAGGGTGGAGGTATGTCTGACCACTACCTGGTGGAGGGAAAGTTAAGAGTAGGTAAGAGATGGGTGAGAGCTAGGAGGGTTAGGTGTGGCAAGGAGGTTTTGAAAGTGAGTGAGTTGGATAAAAGAGAGAAAAAGATAGAGTATCAGGAGAAATTGAAAGATGAGTGGAACGCAGTGAAAGATCGGGAAAATGACAGTGTGGAGGAGGAATGGCAGTTGTTTAAGAGTGCTGTGGTGGGGCATGCAGAAGAGGTGTGTGGTGTGAGACGTGTGGGTGGTGGTGTAAGAAAAGGAAGTGAATGGTGGTGTGAGGAAGTAAGTATGGCTGTGGCTGAGAAGAGACGTGCATATGAAGTGTGGCTGCAGAGGAAGGATGAGATGTCATATGAAAGGTATAAGGAAAAGAGGAATAGAGCGAGAAGGGCTGTGCGTGATGCTAAAGTGGCAGCAGATGAGAGGTGGGGTAGGCGGCTGACAGAGAATTTTCAACAGAATAAGAAAATGTTTTGGAAGGAGGTGAAAAGGGTGCGAAAGGGAGAGTCTGGGAAGGAAGAACGAGTAAAAGCAGAGGATGGAAGGATGTTAATTGAGATTGATGCAGTAAGGAAGAGATGGGCAGAGTATTTTGAAAGATTGTTAAATGTAGAGGAGGAAAAGGTGGCTGAGATTGTGGCAGATAGAAGGGTGCAAGGAATAAATGTGTTGGGAGAGTTGAATGATTCTTTGATCACGAAGGAGGAAGTGGAGAAGGCAGTAAAGGAGATGAAAACAGGGAAAGCTGCAGGTATGGATGGGTGTGCTGTGGAATGCCTGAAGGGTGGTGGAGTGACTATTGTTGACTGGTTAGTAAGATTATTGAATGTGTGCTTTGAGAAAGGTATGGTGCCAATTGACTGGGCAAGTGCTTGTGTGGTCCCGTTGTATAAAGGCAAGGGTGATAAGTATGAATGTACTAGCTTTAGGGGTATAAGTCTGTTGAGTGTTGTAGGTAAAGTGTATGGTAGAGTGTTAATTATGAGAGTTAGAGAGGGTACAGAGGGAGTGATTAGTGATGAGCAGTGTGGCTTTAGGAGAGGGAGGGGATGCGTTGATCAGGTGTTTGCTGTGAGACAAGTGTGTGAAAAGTATTTAGCGAAAGGCAAGGATGTGTTTTGGGCATTTATGGATTTAGAGAAAGCGTATGATAGAATTGATAGGGAGGCTTTGTGGACTGTTTTAAGATTGTATGGACTTGATGGTAGGTTACTAAAAGGGGTGAAAAGTTTTTATGTAAATAGTAGAGCGTGTGTAAGAGTGTGAAATGCTGTGAGTGATTGGTTTCCCGTGAGAGTGGGGCTGCGACAGGGATGTGTGATGTCGCCTTGGTTGTTTAATATTTACATGGATGGTGTTGTAAGGGAGGTGAATGCAAGAGTTTTAGGTGGTCTGAGTCTGGTAAATGTTGATGGAGGAGAGTGGAATCTGAAGCAGCTGCTGTTTGCAGATGATACTGCACTGGTGACTGATTCAGAGGAGAGATTGAGACAGTTGGTAGAGGAGTTTGGAAGGGTGTGTGAAAGGAGGAAATTGAAAGTAAATGAGAATAAGAGTAAAGTGATGAAGTGTACGAGGTTGATAGATGGTAGGGGGATGAATATAGTTTTGAATGGTGAGTTGCTTGAGGAGGTAGATTGTTTTAAATATCTAGGGTCACATGTTGCTGTGGATGGAAGAATAGATGCAGAAGTGAAGTTTAGAATAAATGAAGTAGGAAAGGTGCTGGGAGGAATGAAAAAGTGTTTAAATGTCGTTCGCTTAGAATGGATGTAAAGAGAAGGCTGTATGAGGGTGTTGTGGTACCGACTGCGTTATATGGGGCTGAAACATGGAATATGGGTGTAGCAGAGAGGAAAAGTTTGAATGTAATGGAGATGAGATGTCTGAGGAGTATGTGTGGAGTGACGCGTATGGATCGAGTGCGAAATGATGAAGTGCGAAGGAGAACTGGAGTTGTTCGGGAGATGGCTGGTAGAGTTGAGCAGAGGGTGTTGCAATGGTTTGGGCATATGGAGAGAATGGATAATGAGCGATTGGTGAAAAAGATAACTAGATCTGATGTGAGAGGTGTAAGACTGAGAGGAAGACCACGGAATAGGATGGATGGACAGTGTGAAGAGAGCGCTGGATGCGAGAGGGATGTCTGTTGAGCAAGGAAGAGTGGCTGTGCGTGACAGAAATAAATGGAGAGAAATTGTGAATGAATAAGTGATGACGCAGCCCTGAGGGGATATTCTCCCGCATTTGGTCTGATCAGCTAGTCAGGTCAGGTGCGGGTAAGGGGATGGGTCTGTTATGATGTGGCAGGGGTAAACCAGTTCTGCTGTCGGGCCCTGCTGTGGATGTCACTGCTTGCATTGCGCAGTTGACCCTTGTGCGGTGTGATGCGGTGAGGATCTGTCCGTTCTCCCCTTTGGGGCTAAGATGCGAATGAATGTGTTTGAATGGATGAGTAAATGGAGAGTGAGTCGTCCTGTCTCGGCTACCTCCCTTTCCTTGGGGGAAGCAGCCTAGGTATATAGATAGATAGATAGATGTTTAAGTTTTCTTGGAAAGAGCAACTTGTGGCTTCCAGCCTTGAGTTCTTTCTGTTTTGCATCAGAAAAAGAAGCTTCATAAATTCATGAGAATACAGTCCCAAATGTTGAATATTTATTGTGGCGTTCCACCTCACACTCCTCCTCCATGTTCTTGCAACATCACATAATTGTACCCACACCGCGCCTATTTTTCCTTCGTCAGTCAGCGTCTGGCCACGAAACATGTTGGCCACACAGAACACGGTACGTCTGACCTTGTACACCTCCTAATAAAGAATTGTTGCCTTTGACCCAGGAACACCTTGACACCTCCACCCTCCCACCACCTCGACACCACCCCTCCACTGGCCGCCTACCACACCGGTCCCTGCACCTCCACCACATATTATCACCACCAAATATAATTCTGATTGGCCTGGTGGTGGCCAGTGTTTGTTGTTGTTTTAGTTGTTCAGCCACGGTCCGTCTGACCGAGTAGACCTGTCGACAGCAGGTAAGCGACTGCCCGTATGGCGTTGTCTCATAGGTTCCCTACATCATTGATGCTGTGCTTGCGTCTTAGTGTGGTGTGTTGTGTAGTGCTCCATTGTGTTTGTTATATAGTGTGGACCTAATCAAGCTGGGCATGTCATATGTGCTTCCATCCAGTCTAAATCTAAATTGGTGGTTGACGAGGGCTGGGTGATGTCCTGCATTTAGCCTAGCTAGGTGAACTCGATCATCTCTATTTAAGGACTCCTTCGGTGAGTGGATGTCAGGATAGGGAACAATATAGTGTTGTGGTCGAGGGGTTGTAGTGTCCCGCCCGTGAATTGAGTGTGTAGGTATTTTATTATTACAAGTGTTTCGATGTTGGTGTGTTAAGCATTAACTTTGAACCGTTTCAGGTATCGCTAATTCTGTGAAAGATGTAACATTTAAAAGTATTTTCGCTTACTTCTCTCTCTCTCTCTCTCTCTCTCTCTCTCTCTCTCTCTCTCTCTCTCTCTCCTCCTCCTCCTCCTCCTCCTCCTCCTCCTCCTCCTCCTCCTCCTCCTCCTCCTCCTCCTCCTCCTCCTCCTCCTCCTCCTCCTCCTCCTCCTCCTCCTCGCCCTATGTTATCCCTACTTATCGCCCCCTTGTCACATCCACTCAGTGTTAGTACCTCCTCACTTCCCACAATTCGCTCTCTTTATTTTATTTCATTATTTTTATTCTATTTATATTCCCAGCATTGTTTCTTTTCCTTTTCTTTTTTTTTCACACAGTTTTTCCTACTTTGCGTACCGTATTAAATTTTTTCCTTTATCTCACACCTTTTATTCCCTTTGTTTTTTCTTTCACTCAGACTGTTTTTCTTTTCTTAATTTAGCTTGCCATACTGTATTTCATGCCGTCCTTTCAGCCTTCCACAGTGTATTTCTTCCGTCCTTTCTCGTTGTCACACTTGTTTTCTTGTTTTGTTTTGTTTTGTCTTTTTCTTCTTACACATTTTCTCTTTTCATTCATTATTCCGTTTAATTTCTCTCTTGCCTTCATTCTGCCCTCCTCACGATTCTGGTCTCCTTTTCCTTACTTCCTTTCACACTGAAGTTTCCTTTCCCTTTTCTTTCCATGCAGCTCCATTTCCTTCCTTTCTTTTTCCACTCACTGCACTTTCTTTTTTTACCCACCATAATGTCCTTATTCTTTTCCTTTTCCTCCGCCTTTCTTTCCGTCGTTACCTTTTTCCGACTTTCTACCCTCTTCCTTTCCTGTACCCTTCCTTCATTTTCTCTTTGCCTTCCACTCTGCATGTCTCCCTGTCTCTATTCTTCAACACTGATCTCTCTCATTCCATTTTCTTTTCCTTCGACAGTAACTCTCCTTTTCTTTTTATCCCTACCATATTGCTTTTCTTCGTTTTTCTTCATTTTTCCTCATTCCTTCCACCTTGCATTCCATCTTACTTCTTTCCTTCCGCTGTAAAATCAGCTTTTCACTTTTTTTTTTTATAGTACATCACCTCTTTTCTTTTCTTTTTCCTTCCATGCTTTCTTTCTTTATTCTTGCTTCCGTCTTTCGTCTTTATGATAATTGTTTCCGTCATTCCTCCACCATCCTGCTTCCTCCGCCTTTCTCTTCCTACTTTACTTCCTCTTCCTTCTCCTTTTCCGTCCTCTGATATCTTTCTTCTGTTTTCTTTATTATCCCCTCCATCTTTATTTCTTTGTCTCAGGTGCCGCGCCCTCCACCTGTTCGTCCTTGCTTTTCTTCTTTCTCCACCGCTTGCTTCTTTTTTTCTTGTCCTCCTTCTCCTTCCCCCGTTTCTTCCGGCTCTTCCACCTCTCACTCCCCCTCCACTTCTCTCTTACCTGTCTCTTAAAGTCCACCATTTGCCTCCTCTTCCCTCCACCCAATCCCCTCCCCCATCGACTTCAGTTACCTGCCTCCATCCCATTCTTACCTCCCACCTTCATTTCTCCCTTCCCACCTAACTCATCTACCTCCACTCTCCCTAGTTACTTCTCTCCCTCCATCCCTACCATCCACATTCATCTCCCACCCTTCCCACCTTCCTTCTGCCATGCCTATCTATTTTTCTCATTCTCTTTTCTTTCCACCTTCCTTCATTCTTACACCAACCTGCCTCTCTCTCTCCTGCTTCCCTCCTCACCCAGTTACGTACGTTCTGTCTCACCCACATGCCAACCTACCCCCTCCCTCACCATCCTCCCATTCACCTCACGTACTGTACCTCCTACTGCATTCACCCCCTCCCCTCTTCCCAGTCAAATCAATTTCACTTATTTCCGCCCACCTCACTCCCCACCCCTTTCCCCATCTGTTCACCTGTCTCTGCTCTTCGCCTGTCCCCCTCCCCTCTCCACTCACCTACTCTTTCAACCAACCCACCTACCCATTTTCTCGCCACTCACCAAACTTCGCCTCCCCATTCCCTCACGCACACCCTCACCTTCCCACATCTCCCCCTCTCCTCCCCACTCTCCCCTTCTCCTCTCCCTCTCCTTCCCACTCTCTCCCTCGCCACTCCCTCTCCTTCCCACTCTGCTCCTCTCCCCTTCTCTCCACGCTCCCCATGTTCTCGTTCCTCCCCACTTTCCCCCTCCTTCCCATGCTTCCTCCTAATCCCCTGGCTTCCCGCTTTATCACCATACTCCCCCGTCATCTGCACGCTCTCCCCTTTCCTCCCTCCTCTTCACTCTCCCCCTTCTCCCCACGCTCTCCCTCTCCTTCTCGCTCTCACCCCCCTTCCTCCCCACTCTCCTCCCTCTCCTCCCCACTCTACCCCCCTCTTCCTCACGCTTACTCCCTCATTCCTCCTCACCCCCACATCCTTACTCTCGCCCTCCTCCTTACTCTCCCCTTCTCCTCACTCCCCATCCTTCCCACTCTCCCTCCTCACCCCCCACGCTCTTCCCCTCCTCCCCATTCATCCCTTCTCCTCCGCCGTCACTCCCTGTCCTATCTCCACACCCTCGCTTATTCTTCTCCTCCTGCCCACCATTCTTTGCAACCCCCTCCCCCTCCATTCTTCTTGCTGGCCTCCCTGCCCCACCCATATCCAGCCCCACCCAAATACCTATTAGCATTTGTTCCCACCTCCTATTGCCACGCCTCCTCTTTCCTTCCCCTCCCCTCCCCTCCCACGTTGTTTTCTTCACCTCAGCTTCTCACCCACCCACCTGCTCTCCGCTAACCCCTCCCACAAACCTTACCTCCTTCCCTGCCACATTCTCTCCCCCCACCTCTTCTTGTTGTCCCTTTCTACCCCACCCAACCCATCTCCCTACCTCCGGTCTCAACGATTTACCTTCTCTCATTTGTACTCGCCCACTTCTCTCCCCCCACCCCCTCTTGGAGCAGCCCCGCCTTCTCCTTTCCCCCCTTCTCCTCATTCCCATGCCAGCCCACCATCTTCGTTTCCTATAACCTCACCTTCTCCTCCACCCCACCTCCCTCCCTCCCTCCCTCCCACCCTCAGACCCCACTGATTTACTTCCCTTTACTTGTACTCTCTTCTTGCAGCTTCTCCTCACCCCCGCCCCCCGTCCTGCCGACTCATTTAGCTGCTTCACTATCCACCGCCCTCTTCCCAGGCCCCGCCCTGCCCTACCTCTCCCCTTCCCCACCCACATACCTGCTCTCAAATGTACTCTCACTCTTAGCAACCTCCTCCTCCTTCTCCACCCCATTTTACAGCCCCACTCGTCCTTCATTCCATTTCTTCAACCTCCACCCTACCATACTTAATTTCTTCCAACTTTCTTTCTCAGCAACCTACTCTCCCCCAGCAGCCTCGTCTTTTTGTTCTCCCTTTTCTAACGGCATCAGTCATCCCCCTCTTTATTCAGCCCCTACCACACCCCACCTCTCCCCAACCCCACCCACTGATCCAGCCTTATATATTTCCTTCCCCCGCAGCTGTGCCTTTCTGCACCCAGTCCCACACCCACCTCACATCAACCCCCAATTACCCCCCTTCCTTTGGCCTCCCTGTCCCTACCGCCTCCTTACTCCCATCTTCTCCTCCCCACCACCCCACTTTCTCCCAGCCTCTACCACAGCCCCCACCCCCTCTCAAGTGTTATGTGAGGCCTCCATTCTTTTCCCCGCCGGCTATCTCCTCCGCTTTTTATGTCCAGCCCGCACAGCAGAGACACCCTATTCCCGCTCCACTCTTATTTTCTCTTTTCCTCTATTTTTATATTTCGCAATGGCAGTAAAGTTGAAATATAGTACGTGATTCCCCTTCAGTTTTATCCACAAATTTTTGGTCTCAACATCGACATTCAGTGTTGTTTAAACTTGGCCTTGATTGTATCTATCTATCTGTCAATCTGCGCGCACACACACACACACACACACACACACACACACACACACGTGTGTGTGTGTGTGTGTGTGTGTGTATATATATATATATATATATATATATATATATATATACACACAATATATATACATATATATATATACACACACACACACACACACACACACACACACACACACGTGTGTGTGTGTTTATAGTTTTACAGCATTACTGCTAAGTATCGCATATGAAAGCGAATAAACAAGACTTAATCTGTCGTATTGACACGAGTAATGGATATTATTTCTGGCGACAGCAGAAATAATTAGTGTAAAATATCAAGTCGCACTGGTAGGGCTAGAAAAGTCAGTAATATAAGGTGATGTGTGTGTTGCGCATCTCATCTCCGTGTGTCCCGGGAACGGCTCAACATCGTCACTAGATTCTACCCTGCATCATTTCTACGTCCCATAACCCTTTTCCTTATTTATAGTGTCTGCTTTTTTTTCTTTTTTTTTACACCTCCACTGACTGCTTGTTTCATAAGTAATCCCATGACGGAGCAAATATAGCTTGACTCCTCACAAAAGCAGATTCAGCCGTCCCCGTAACAAACTAGGCTGAAGGGCTCAGTATACGGCCCATTCTGTGTATGTGTGAAGATTATGGTTGGTCAGCATTTACATCCATCTAGGCTGAAATCAGTTTCCTAGATAAGCTGGAAAAAAAAAAAAAAAAAAGGTTCCGCTCTTCCCTCTTCCCTTTCCGTCCCTGTTGTAGTTTTCTTCTCAGCACTGAATAGATGAATAACGCGTTAGTTTTTTTGTATGCACAAACCGAAAGAGAGAAAGAACTGACTTCCTGAAAACAAAACAAAGCAGAACGGATGACTTATTGTTTAATCATTCCATTAGTAGTGTTTCTCTGCAGTTGAAAAAATAAATAAATAAGTATAATAAAATATGGAAAATGTCGGCGTATTGAAGGTGTTGATAGTGAAGAGATGAATAACACATCTTTCAGTCTTATCCACAGAACCAAAAAGACAGTATTATTTTATGTGACCTACTTTACCCAGATATTCCTTTTAGCCACTTCACTGCGATGACGTATTGCGCAAGCGGTGCTCGAGAGGGATGCCTTCATGTCGTGGCACCAATATAACCAGGCGGCTGAACTGCCAGGTTAAATAAACGTCCCGTAACTGCCTCTCTGTTCCCGGAAAAGAGGATGGTGGACTGCAGGAGGGCAACAGCCTAAGCCTGCTGACCACCAGGTTCACATATCAGACGAGCCTGGGATTGCAACTACCACTGCTGCTACTGCTACTACTACTACCACTACTACTACTACTACTACTACTACTACTAAAGCTGCAGCTACGACCACCACCACTACTGCTATTACAACTACAACAACAACAACAACAACAACAACAACTACTACTACTACTACTACTACTACTACTACTACTACTACTACTACTATTACTACTACTACTACTACTACTACTCTACATACGATTTTATTCAGCCTAGGAGAGCTCCCTCGTATGGAAGGAAGGAATAAAAGCTTTATCCATGATTCATGCAACTAGAAGTGTCCGCTGACCTAAGCAGAATCGTCTGGAGTCAGGATAAATGGAGTAAAAACGCATCGTCGGGCTGAGGGGATTACGATTTCCTCGCCGTTGCATTCTTGATGCACCAGAATAAAATCGTCCGGACACTACAAGAATGAAATAAAAAGTAATTATACGTCCTTGGGCCGAAGAGATTAAATTTGCCCTACTATTCCAACGTCAACAAGTCTGCTCCGACCTTCAGTCTTCCTCCCATCCTTAATTCACCGCCTCCCTACACACACCGCAAAGTCAGCCAGAAGACAGGGCGCGTGTGCTGGGCAATCTCCAGGCCCTGTCTTCCCCCTTACTATTTTTCAAGCCAGCCCACACACCACTCACCGGGCTAATGTATGGCCCGGCCTGCATTATAGGTGCAGGAAATCTTTAAACGAGCGAACGAACCGCCCCCCACTTTTTTTTTTTTTTTTTTAAATTTCGCTAATACCCCTCCATATTGTTTCAGATCATCCACACCTAATAGCTTCCTTCTCTCTCTCTCTCTCTCTCTCTCTCTCTCTCTCTCTCTCTCTCTCTCTCTCTCTCTCTCTCTCTCTCTCTCTCTCTCTCTCTCTCTCTCTCTCTCTCTCTCTCTCTCTCTGCACAATGCACATTTCACTCTCCTTTCACAGTATCATTTACTGTTGCTCACTTTCACCATTTTCAGTTCATCTTCTTTATTCCTAATTTCATTCTCTTATCGATCCCACCCACATATTATTATTGTTGTTGTTATTATTATTATTATTATTATTATTATTATTATTTAGAACACATTCTGTAGAGTTCTTATTGTAGATATTTTTTTTTTGTTGGGGTGGAGGGAGATTCAGAAGGCTGTCATTCCAAGACCATTCGAGATAAAGACTTGAAATTTTCAAAAGTGATGCATCTTGATTCCAGGCTTCTTTTGGCACTTTTTTTTTTTTTTTTTTGGTAACACTAGCGCCGCACAAGCGTCCTCCTTTTTTTTTTTTTTTCCTCATCTGCGCAGCAAAAACTACTGAATCAGTTGCTTTGCAAATGTTCCAGTATGCAGTCGTCAGCATATACTACTGCACCTGGGTATTGATACTGAGATCCAACAAATCCTTTCTGAGATACTGAGGAAAATCAAAATGGCCGCCTCATGCCTGGAAGTGCTAAATGGGAAAGTATTTGACTGATTTTGACAAAACTCGGTGGAAATGTAGTGGGTTATGAGTGAACATGATCTGCATAGTATGAATGACCTTGACCTTGATCTCAGTGTCACAGGTCAAAATCAGTAAAAAAAATTTGAGTCATACCAAAAGTTCCTTAATATTAGGTCTACAGTGATAACTAAAGTATTTTCATGTGTAATGTGGAATTCTTTGAATATTACTTAAGCAGTTTCAGAACTCTAGTTGTTATTATTATTATTACTATTATTATTATTATTATTATTATTATTATTATTATTATTGCTTCTTGTCCATATCATATAGCTTTCTTCCCGCTTCTGCGCTTCTTTTTAACTCATCCTCCTCCACAGCCCTTCCTCCACTTCTGCCCGTTTCTTCTGACACTTTCACCTACTTCTTTTTCCTCCATCCCTTTCCTCTGGCTGTCCCAGCACTCCCATCCCCCTCCATTTCCCCTCCTACTTTTTCACTGTCCATTCCAGAGACCAGTTAGCCTGTCGTCGCTGTTTTCCAGCAGGCCTCAGTTCATCCTGATTTTTCACAACTTCACCCTCTTATCTATGCCTCCTCCCCTCTCTCCCCATATCATTTCCCCTCTTCCATTTCAGATAATATTTCCTCTTCCTGTTTTAGTCTATTTCAATTCATATTTCACTCAGTTTTTCCCTACTCTTTTTTTATCGTTGCTCTCTTCCTCTTTCTTTCCTTATATCATCCATTTTGTTCCTTTCCACGCTTTTGTCTCTCCCACTCCTTTGCCTATGCACAACTGGACAGATCGGATTTAAACAGATCCCTCTCATCAAATCTTCGTTGTTCGTTGTGTCTCTGGCCTTTCATTTAATTCTATTGATTCTGATTAATTGTCTTCCTACTAACCTTCCCTCACCCACCTCTGGTTTCAGTGCTCTAGGTTGTCGTTGTCCCTATTTCCTCAACACACACACACACACACACACACACACACACACACACACACACACACACACACACACACACACACACACACACACACACACACACACACACACACACACACACACCTCATCATCATACTCAGTGGACTCCTTTTGGAATAGAGTGCACAAGTTTAGCCAGGATGAAATATTAAGAGAGGAGGTACTCAGTCTGGAGAGGAGGGTAGTGTGGTGGGGAGGAGATAAGGGATGGAGGGAAGTTAAGGCGAGGAAGGAGAAGTAGGAGGAGATGGGGGAAAGTATGAAGGAGGAGGGATGAAGGAAGGTGGAAAAGAGATTAGGAGAAGGAGCAGTGAAGGGGAGGACAAGAGTTGATATGAAGGAAAGTTAAAATGAGAGAGGAGAAGTCGAAGGAAATGAAAGGAGGTATGGAAGGTGGGAGATGAAATAAGCAGGGGGAGAGTAAGAAGAAGGAGAAACAAGAAGAAAAGTAAAGAGATAAAAGAGGAATGGATGGCAAGAGAAATAAAGAATAGAGAAGTATCCGACGGGGAAAAGTTTGAAGGATAGAGTAGGAAGGAGAGAAGTGGAGGAAAGTCAGACTCCATCATCTTCAGTCATCATCATCATCTTCTTCTTTTTCTTCTTCTTCTTCTTCTTCTTATTATTATTATTATTATTATTATTTATTATTATTATTATTCTCCCTGTTTAATGGGGTAGGAAAAACATACAAAAAATAATAAGGTAACGATAGTAGGAGAAATGTTATCAGAGTGAGTGGCAAAGAAAAAAAATATATAAATAAATAAATAAAATAAGGAGGGAGGGTTCCTCCGTGCTGTCATTCTTCAGGCTCTCTTCTCTTAATATATAATGGATAAGATGAGAATTAAATTGAGAGGGTGGAGTGTAAGAAGGTAAATGAAAATGTGAGAGAGGACTTACCTGCGGGGGTGGGGGGTGGGGATATGAAATGTCGAGGAGAGAGGATGAAAAATGAATAAGCCTGTGTTAGGCACGCTGGCGGCAGTGTCCCGAATTAACTTGCTTCCCACTTGTGTTTGCCCAGAACAGAGACGGAGGTAGGCTGACGAACTTCATTAGATTAGCGGAATTAAAAACGCTCATTTTAGTTCCTAGTTTTATGTATCAGACTCCTATGTGGTAGGAAGGTTGATATGAAGGTCTAGTATTGCATTTTACTGAGGGAACGACATAGTAGTGCCACACACACACTATCTCTGCACCACATGACCATTTATGCTTACAGTACCGCCTGTAGTGAAACGCCTTTGATGAACATTGTCAGGACTGATGACTTAGCATTATTGAAGGGGTTTTGTAACACGTTCCTGCAATTAGTGTAGCAGAATTTTTAGCTTTAACTCCCTTTACTCCAAAAAGGCCCATCCTAATGTGTGTGAAATTGCATGGCGAAAGTGAAAATAATCTAACGAAAGTCATCATCGTGGTGAAACGTTGATAAACTTGTGACTTTACCATGAGCATTCGACTCCTATCCATTCAGCCACCATCTCCTCTTAGCTCCTCAGTACGAACACTTTTTTTTTTCTATTTTCCTCATGCTACTTCAAAGGAATTTATTATTGCTAAGGAGAAACTTTTGGAACTGGAGGGGTTACATAAAGTCTTCATTAATCCCTTCATGGCAGTCTCTCGTAAAGCTGCCATATGGCCCAAGATCTGTTGAGGTACTTTCGACCTTGATACGGCCTATACGGTGGTAGAAAATGAAATAATCTCACTGTGAGGGTTTATTCAGAAAAAAAAAATAATAATCACAAGATGTGTTAACCCTTTTAGTACGGTAACGTATTGTTTCGATATATTCTAACTTGAGATTATTTTACTAAAACTTTTTGGAAGACCCTGCAGGAAGGGGTTAATGAAGGATATTATTATATTCAAATAATTTCCAACCTAAGCTGCGTAACGACGTCCAGCGGTAATAGAGAAAAAAAAAATCACCACCGTTCTGAAGGGTACTAAAAATTCCTAGATGATTAAAATCCCCCCCAGACGATGACACAAGGGAGAGTAATTAACTGGTCCCGGAGATTATTTAAATATGTGAAGTTTTAGTAAATGTGGAGTGAGTGAAGGAGTAATTGGTGGGAGCGACGGTCATTGAAGAGGCCCGTAGACAATGTTCAGTTTGATCACTTGCTTAATTAGTTCGCTCCAGGAAACGTAAAGGAGAGGGGGAGCGGACGGGGGTGGGAGCGAAGGGATAGGAGGGATGGATGGGGAGGGGTTGAGGGAGGGGCGGTAAGGGAGAGAGGAGATTGGGAAAGAGAAGTTAGGAGATTGAGAGGGAGGGAGGGAGGGAGGGGGATAAGTTGAGGGATGGAAGGGGCGTAATGGTTGAGGAAGAATGGGGGAGACTGGGAGGGATGAGGGCCGACATGGAGGGGTTGGAAGAGAGAGAGAGAGAGAGAGAGAGAGAGAGAGAGAGAGAGAAATGATGATGATGATGATGATGCAAAGGAAGGCAAAATAGGCAAAGAAGTTTGTTATATCATTCCTTTAACCCCCATAAAACACACACACACACACACACACACACACACACACACACACACACACACACACACACACACACACACACACACACACACAGTTTAATTTTTCACCACAAGAACTGTTAAGCACGGGTAAGGTATGCACGCTGATGAGAGTCTGTATATTATAATCGCTGTTATTAATGTATTGTCATCTTTCATCCACAGGTAAGGTTAGCCGCCTGTCTGGTACGGTAACTGGAGAAGAGACGTGGTGAGTACTGAGTGAAAGGCCGAGAATCACTCTCTCTCTCTCTCTCTCTCTCTCTCTGTCTCTCACTGTCTCTCTCTCTCTCAAGGCAGGGTGGCTCAGTGATAGAGCGTCGGACGCAAAACAGAAGGGTCGAGTGTTCACACCCCGCCCGGGTAGCTGCCCTGCTGGGAGATGTAGCGATCTCCCGTCACCTAGCGGGGCCATATGATCGATCTAGGTCTAGCTTGGGGATTTCATCTCTCTCTCTCTCTCTCTCTCTCTCTCTCTCTCTCTCTCTCTCTCCTTTTCATGCCTTATGTTTTTTTCTTCTTCGTTTTCAAGGTATTTTTTTTCCCTGTTCAATTTATGCTTTAGCTTTCCGCTGATCATGCTCTCTTTTGCACAGTCTCTCCTCTATTTCTGGCTTACATTTCTTATTAGGTTGGTTTTTATTTTTTCATTTTTCCTTTCTCATAGTTTGTTACCTCCACCAAATACTTTATGTTTTGGGCTTTTATACTTGTCTGTCTGTCTGTCAGCAATGGTATGGGTAAACTGTTTTGTGGCATTGCTCCGAATGTGGAATAATCATTGAAAACCGTTAGTGAAAGAAGTGAATAAATTTTTGGGCGAAAAATGTCTCGGAGTGTTTGTATTCATCCAGTTTTTTTTTTTTTATCTCTTTCATTCTTGTGCCAATAATTATTTTATTTTCCTATCCCCTGACGAGTTTATTCGGCTTAGGATTGATTTTTCGACCATGAGGGATTAGATACAGTTTTCATGAACTCCTCCACTATCATTGTGCTCTCCTAAGCTAAGTATGGTTCTTTCTGTAACAGCTGTGATAAATTGCAGAAAAAAGTCCTCATAATGAAAAATAACCGTACTCTACTAACCTCTTTCGTTCTTCATTTTTTCCCAACATTTCATGTTTACCATTGCCGTTTCGTTCCTGCTATTCTGGCATATATTCTCTCATCTTTTGTCCTGCTCTTCTCCCTTCAGTTTCTCCATACTTTCTCGTCTTCATTCATTCTTCCTTCTCTTTATCTTTTTTTTTTCTCTCCCTCTCTTTGTGTCCCTTACTCTCCTGCTTTACTACCTCCTTTCTCTTCTTCGTACCTCTCTTTATAACTTTCACGTCCCTTCCATTCTGCCATTATTTGTCGTCCTTTGCTTGCTCCTGTTTAGTCTCGTCCTTTCATCAGTTCCTCTTTACGTTTTCTCTCCGTTTCCATCCCTCCAACTTTTTCTGTTTACTATCGTTCCTTCATTCCATCTTCTTTGTCTTCATTACTACTTCTTTTCACACTCTTTTGCTTCTTTTATTTTTTCGTCCTTCCTCCGAACCTCCACTCCCCACCATTCATCTCACTCCCCTCCTTCTGCGTTCTCTCTCCGTGTTTTCCTTCTCGTTTCTTCTCCCCTCCGATCTTTCCCCTGTGTTTCCTTTTCTTCTCCCCATCCCCATTTCTCCATCCCTTGCTCACCCCTTCTTTCTCCCTTCTTTTACTGTCTCCCATCTTTGACACCACTTCCCTCCTTCCTTTTATCTTTTCCGCCACGTTTTTCCCTTCCATCACCATCTTTACCTTCATTCCGCCACTGTTTCTTTATTTGCCCAATTCTCCTCCCACCTTCCTTCTACACTTACCTTTTGTCCCCCTGCGATCTTCCCTCAGTTCTTCCATTATTTACCCAGCAGTACTTTCCTTTCATCTCTCCTCATGCCAGTCCCTCACCCATCAATCATTTGCACTCCGTCTTTTATTCATCGTCTTCCACACCCTTCTCCCTCTCTCTCGAGCCTTTTATTTATCTCCTTTCCTTCATTTCCTTTTCATTCATTTATTCATCTTAATTATCGTATTCATTTGTTTTCCTCACACACGTTCGTTTTTTTTTTTTTTTTTTTTTTTGTTGAACCGTATCAATTAACCTTGTACTAAGAGGCCTCTTGCTATTTGTACTATACGGAGTATTTTACATTTCTCTCTTGTTCTTACCCCCATCGGTCCTTTATTTTCTCTCTTCATCTCATTCTTCTTTCCCTCCATCACACAGTCTCCCCCTCCTCCTCCCCCATGCGGTGAAGCAGTATGACACTCTGGGTAATTAGCACAGCACGTGGCAACCACACACAAAGTAACTCTCCGTCCCCCCCTCAGTTTGGCCTTGACCGCTCTCCAGGTGAGGTGCTTTCGAGGTCGCCTAAACCTGCTCCACTGCTAATTACAACCCCCGCTGGTCCAATTCCACTCGCTGACTGCTACAACTAATTGCCCCCACCGCGTGCCCGCTGAACCACATCACGTGGGATTGGTCAGGAAGGTAATAGTGTGGGAAACCTTGACATCACGGCGCTCTTCCATCACCTCGCTGGTTCAGGTCTCCCAGATAATGTCTGTGATTCGAACAGGTAAATCCAACTTCATCTTTCATTAACCTCAGACACTTGCATATTAGATACAGTACTAGCAGAGGATTAATGATAATGAAGATCAGTCTGTTGTAGTTTCGATTCCTCAATCAGACGTTTTCGGAAAATGATAATTACTGTATGAATCGTACGTCTGGCGTTCTGAAACACCCAGACTAGCTTCTCTTTCACCCCCTTCCCCCCTCCCCTCCCCGCCTCTCTCGCTCTCTCCATCCTCCATTCCCGTCCTCTCCTCATCCCCCCCCCCCGCCCTTCCTTCATCACTCATTCCCCCCTTCCATTCCCTCCTTCCCTTCCTCCCTAACTACCCGAACCCCCCACACCCCTAACACCCCTCTCTCCTGGACTAACCCCCAAACTGCCCTTGCAGTTCTCTCTCTCTCTCTCTCTCTCTCTCTCTCTCTCTCTCTCTCTGCTTTGTAGTATTATATTTCCTTTTTTTTTTTTCTTCCTGCGTCCCACGCTTCTCTCTCCTCCTGCAGTCCTCCTTTTTCTTCTAAATTTCCTTGCACTTTACCAGTATTATTATTATTCTGTGCAACTTTTCTCCTTTATTTCATTCCTTGCAGTCTCCATCTTCCTGTTTATTTGTTTTTGTTACCAGTTTTTTTATATTTTTGTTTTTTTTTTCTATTCTTCATCTCCTCCATCCGTCCATTCGTCTTTCCCCCTCTCATTCTATCGTTTGTCCATTTCATCTTTCTCTTCTGTTCTTCCTTCGCTCCTTATTCTCTCTCTCTCTCTCTCTCTCTCTCTCTCTCTCTCTCTCTCTCTCTCTCTCTCCATTTTGCTTATTTTCATTTTGATGCTCATTTTCTTCCATCCTTCCTTCCTGCCTGCGTGTGTTTCTCCCTCCTGCTGTCCTTCCTTCCTTCCTTCTTTTTTATATTTTCTTCCATCCTATTCTTTGGTACTGCTTCACCGTCGCTTCCTCCTTCCCTGTCTCCTCGGGCCATCTTACTGGGAGTCATAATTTCATGCCACATTTCTTACACTATTTCTGTCGGATCGCTCCACTTTACCGCCTCCTTATTCTCTCCTTCTCATCTTCAACTTTCCCTCCAGCCCTGAATTGTTTCTCTCCCTTATTCCTTCCACTTCTTCAGCTCTTACTCTCCCTTATTCCTCCCTCCCTCTCTGCTTATCTAACGCCTGGTTTTTTAAATCTTCGCTTATTTGTTTCACCCTCCCTCCCTCCCTCGCTTATTTCACCCTTCCTCCCTCCCTCCCTCCCTCCCTCAAATTTAGCCTTCCTCCCTTCACCCACCTTTCCTAAGTTCTCCCTCCCTACACCAGCTCTCTACTTCTCCCTCAGTCCCTCCCTTGTTTCACTCCCCTCGCATTTCTCCCTCCCCAAACTTTTTCTGCCCATTTCCTCCCTCCCTCAACTCTTTCTCCCTCCTTTAATTTCGTCACTCTCTCCTCTCCCAACTTTTGGTTCCTCTCCCTTTGCTCCCATCCCCCCCCCTCTCTCTCTCTCTCTCTCTCTCTCTCTCCTCCTCCTCCTCCTCCTCCTCCTCCTCCTCCTCCTCCTCCTCCTCCTCCTCCTCTGTTGCTGTTTGCTTTCCTGTGTATTCCTGTGTATTCCTCCTCCTGTGATATGTCCCTTTCCAATTCCTTTCTTCCTCTCCCTCCTAGCTTCCTTTTTCTCTTCTCTTGCGCCTCTTCCACCCCTCTCACGACACCAGCTTACATCATCGTTGACCATTTCGTTTTTTCCCTCCGCTCCTACCGTTTTCTCCCAACCTACCTTCCTTTTTACCTTTCTTCCAGTTTCTCCTCTCTCCTCCCACTTTCACTGTTTCCTTTACTCTTCCTTAAACCATCTTTTCTTTCGCTTTTCTGCCCTGTCTTTTCTCCCTCATTATTTCTCCTGTTCTCTGTAATCCACCTACCTCACTTTCTCTTCTGCTGCCTCACTTTCCCTTCTTATTTTCTCTTCTCCCTCACTTTCTCCTATTTCCCTCCCAGACTTCTCTCTTTCACCCCCTCTTTTCTCTGTCATTGTTACCTCCTCCAGCGAAGTTGGAGGAGGTTATGGATTCGCCTATGTTTGTCTGTTTGTTTGGTTGTCCACACGATATCTCCAAAAATTCTCAGTGAATTTCAGTGTAATTTTGTGGAAGGGTGAGCCATGAACCAAAATTTTTGGGAGGATCCGGATCCGGATCCAGATCGTGTGTATCCTGCACAATATCCTGCACAATATCTCCAAAAGGTCTCGATGAATTTCAATATTTTTTGTGTGTGTGTGGAAGAGTGGGCCATGAGTCAAGAAACAGTTTGTTGAATTTTGGGGCGGATTCAGATCGTATGTATTCCAGATAATATGTCCATGGATCCGGATCCGGATCCTTTTTAATGGCAAAGGCATTGGCGAAGGTATCAGCTCTCTGAGTGCTTTTTGATTATGATGGTGATGATACTAGTAATAATAATAATAATAATAATAATAATAATAATTACTGCTATTACTACTACTACTACTACTTCTGCTACTACTACGTCTACTACCACCACCACGACCACAACCATTATTGTTAATACTGTTGTTGTTGTTGTCCCATGGTGAAAGTAATACTCTGTGTAGGTTTAAGAGAATCATCTGTTGTTCCCGTATTCATAAGCATCAAAACAGCATGCATATAATAATGAATGTGCGGTGTATTTGTACTTCCTATGAGACGGGCTTAGTCTGAGGCTCTTATTAGGAAGCCAATGATGTACACCATCTGACCTTCTGGACAAGTCATCACTCAGATTTAATGAATGTATTTGTGCTAACACGCTAAAGAAACGCATACCGGTAATTATGGAAGATCTACCATGTCTCCCCCTCCCCTATTTTTTTTCTCTCTTCTTAGTAAGGAGGTACTGCATGAAGTGTTTGTATACATTCACTAATTTTTAAGACCAGTTCAGTTGCCGGTATGTTTCTGCATTAGTCCTACCATCACACAGTATACACCAGAGTAACATATCAGTAGAGAAGATGAGATGATAATGGTAAAGATTTATAGTAGCCGCAGCGAGAAATGAACGCTGTGGTGGGGCGACTTTTCAATTTCATTCTTGCTGTACATGACACTTTTATCGAGCTTCAGGACCCCTTAACAGTGAAAAGCCTCTTCAGCTGAGTAAAGGCGTCTGGAGATGATAAGAATTAGGTGTGAAGGACATGATCGTGAGAGAGTGGTCATGTGTGTCTGTAAGGTGTGAATGTTGTACCATTGGCTAACTCCTACCTACATGAAGTTATAATTAGACTAACTTTTAATTGGCGAGTGTTCATCATTTGCAGCTTAGCAGGTGTTGCGAAATTTCTCTGTAATTATCACTCTCTCTCTCTCTCTCTCTCAATGATATCGGTATATATAAATATGTATATACCTCTATACTCGTTTATACCGTACATATACAGTATATAATGTGTATGTATGTATGTATGTACGGTATATACAGTATGTACGGTACGTATATGGGATGGTCGATACAAAATACTCCTCTTCCAGTCCACCTGGCGATTTCCTTTTTGTTGCGTTATCAGTGCCTGTCCTGCATCAGTTGTATATTCAATTCTTAACTCCTGCTGTCACTCCCTCGCCCGCAGCAGCAGACTTTGCCGTCCCTGAAACTCATATCGCCAGCCGAGTTTCCCGTGGAGCGGTATTTACGGCCCCCCAAGTATATAAAGTATTGTATATTTTAGGTGTGTGTGGGTGGGTGTTTGTGTGTGTAGTAATACTAGTGGTAGTACACTTTTTAGCATCAGCTCTGCCGTAGAAAATATGTAGCCTATCCATGAAAAATATCTTGTTATGCATCAGTAGTAGGCTGTAGCATGCAACATTAATAATGGTACGGAAACATAACAATGATTTTAAATATTCTGTGTAGCAAGAGCTCAGCAAAAATTGAGTGTATGATTGTGTGTGTGTGTGTGTGTGTGTGTGTGTGTGTGTGTGTGTGTGTGTGTGTGTGTGTGTGTTAGTATTGTATAGCTGTTAAATGAGTCATTGTATATTCAAGAGCAAGCCAAAATAATACTGAACCTGTTTTAATTCCGTGAAGATATTTTAACTTCATTTTGAGTTCCATATTGACTTTTGCAGTTCGGCCCAGCGGGGTGTTGGCCAAGAGTCAAGAGGGAAGTTAAAATAAGTCCAGCTACCTCCCTCCTCCCTTCTTTCCCTCCTCTCCCCCCCAGGGCACGCCTGAAGACGTTGGTGTCTACAAAGTTAAGCTAATAGCATTATCTTGACTCTCTGTTTTTAATTTTATTTATGTGCTGACGTTAAATATTTTTACTTTAAGTTTTGTTTTTGGCTGTGCGACATGAATGCGAAGAGTAATCATTAGGAATTTCCGAAAGACAAAGACAAATTTTCCAAAGGCAAAGGTATATTTATTGTAATTGCCCTGTTTTGCTTATATTTGCAAGCTAGGGAGTAGATACCAACCTTGAGCTACCCCTACCACAGTAATTATTGTTGCAAGAAATTTTCAGTGCCATAGTTTAATTGTCTTTACATTCTCTTACCTCCAGTTTGAAAACGTTAAGAGACCATTCCTAATTAATCACCGGTAATATATATATATATATATATATATATATATATATATATATATATATATATATATATATATATATATATATATATATATATATAGACTCAGTATGGGTGTATAATATTGTCTTATGTTTATGTACTTGCCGGTAACTGGTACTCCATCATGCTCGAGTCGTCTTCGTAATTATAGCCTACCTGTTGATATATCTATGCATACCCACGTATTTGTGTACTACTGTGTATTTCTTTATGTTTGCATCTGTCAGTCTACCCATCTGTGTTTATCTCCCCATTCATCTACATATTTATCTACCTTTTCAATTAAGTTCCACCCGTTTTACCTTTCTCTTTCCCTCCTTTATAGTCTTTGCTCTTATTTCTCTCTCTCTCTCTCTCTCTCTCTCTCTCTCTCTCTCTCTCTCTCTCTCTCTCTCTCTTCTCTCCGTTCTCTCCCCCTCTTCTCATTTCTCTTGATTTATGTGTTTGCTTTTCTCATTCTCTTGGCTGTTCGACTCTTCTCCTTCCTTTCGTAAACTTTCGTGTGATTCAGTGCTTAGTACTTGCCTCCTCCTCCTCCTCCTCCTTCTCCTCCTCCTCCTCCTTCTCCTCCTCCTCCATCATTACCTTCTCAATCTTCCACTTCCTCTCCTCGTTTTCCTCCCCTTTACCTTCCAAGATTCCTGTTTTTAAGCTTACTTTCGACATTCTTCTTTTCTTTTCTCCGAACTCTCCGATTCTTGTTTAAATCGTTTTTGTTCGCCCTTACCCCCCCCCCTCTCTCTCTCTCTCTCTCTCTCTCTCTCTCTCTCTCTCTCTCTCTCTCTCTCTCTCTCTCTCTCTCTCTCTCTCTCTCTCTTCCTTTTCTCTATGTTTCAACTTTCCCTGCTCTACATTATCGCATGTTTTTATATCTTCCAGTCTTTCCTTAACTTTCTTTCACTCTTAAACCCCCCCTTTTCCTTTTTTCCCCTCAGATATCCTGCATTGTCTTTATCTCTTTGCCCTGATTTTTTTGCTCTTCCTCTTTTCTTCTTTATTGCCTCCGGAGTTTGCTTTTCTTCTTATCTTTGGCCATTCCTCCCCTCTCCTTTCCCCATTTTCGACTTTAGTGTCTTATTTCTTTTCTTATTACATTCGTCTCTTCTACATATATCGTTTATTATCTCTTTTCGCTTATTTTTCCCTTTCCCCATTTTATTTTTTGTTTCCAGTAATGTCCTTCCGCTCTTTCAAATTAGTTTATCCTTGTTCCTTTTACTTTCTTCTTTCCTCCTCATTTATCTGCATTTCTTTCCTTATTTTCTCAATCTGTAGTTTCTTTTATACTTTTTCTCATCTTTCTTTGCCCCTTCTTTCGATTTCATCTTCTTTCCATTATATTCTTCCTTATTTCCTCTACATTTGCCTGTTATCTTCAACTTTCTGCCTCATGCTGTTTTGTCCAGTTTTTCTCCTTCAGCTTTCTCCCTCTCTTTTCTTCTTTTCTCTCTGCTTTCTCATTTCCTCTCTTCACTTTTCCTTTTCTCCTACTTCCTCTGTTTTACCCCCTTTCCTCAGTGTTCTTCGCTTCTCTGGTTTTTATTACGTTTTTCTCTTAATTTATTCCTCTTCCTATTTATTTTCCTAATCATTCTCCGTGTTCCTCTTCATCCGCCCTTCCTTCTCTGTTTTCTCTCTCAACTTTCTTCTTCACCCTCGCTTCAATTTATATTTCCTCTTTGCATCCAACTTTTCCTTTCTTCCTTGAATGCTCTCTTTTTCCTCGTCACCTCTTTATGTCTTGCTCCATTACCCCCAGTGGCTTTATTTCCCTCCTCGCCTTTCTCACCCTTTCCTCCTCTTTGTTTTTCACCCCCTTTTTCGTATCTTAATTTTATCTTTGTTTAATCTCATCGTATTCTCTTTGCTTTCTAACCACCTTATTTTTCTTCCCTTTTATTTTCTCTCCAGTACCACATTACTTCTTAGCATTCTTCCTTCCTTCTTACCCTCTTATCCTTCCTCTTCTCTCCTTTCCTTTTCCATTACCTGCTGATACTTTTTTTTTTCCCCCTCCTTCCCATCTCATATCTTTCCCTTCCATTCTTGCCCCCTTTACCCTCTCTTCCTTTTCCAACCCTCCTTTCTGCCTGCTCTTCTCTCCTTTCCTTCTCCATTTCCTGCGGTAAGTTTTTGTTTTTTTCTCCCACCTATCTCGTCCCCTTTAAACTTACTTCCAATCCCAACCCTCCTCTTTTCCAATATTCATTCCTTTCGCCTCGTATTTTTTTCTCTTACTTCCACCATTCTTTCTTTCTTACTCACTTATTCCTCTTCCTGTGCTTTCTTTCAGTACCCATTCAATTCTCTTGTTTTCCTCTTGCCCTCTTTTCTTTCTCTCTTCAATCTTTTTATTTTGCATTTCTTGTTGTCTCCTTTTCGCCCTCATTTTTTTCCTGTTTCCACATTTACCTCTATTAATTCCTGCATTCTTTGTATATATCTTTTATTTTTTCTCCTTCTTCCTCTGTTCTGTTACTGATCATTTTATTAGTCTTGTTTTATTTGCTTTTGTTATTTTCCTATTACCCTTTTTTTCAGCTTTACTTATACCTTTATACTTTACATGCTTGCTCACCCTCCGATTCTTTAACTTTTCTTACCTATTGTTTTCATGTATTTCCTCATCTTTTATCGTTTCTGCTTTTCCTCCTTCATAACCCTCTTATTCGTCATGTATATTTTCCCACCCATTACCTCCTCTTATTCATTTTTCTCGTGGCATTTTCCTGTCTTTATCAACTTCCTCTGCCTCTTTTCTTTATTCTTGCCTCACCATTAACTCTGGTATTTCCTGTGTCTCTCTTCCTTTTTCTTTCACAGCTCACTTGTTCCTCTTCTCTTTCTTCCCCTCTTCCCTTCCACTACCTCTTCACTTTATTTTTATTCTTGCTTTTTTTTTTTCCTCATCCTCTTCTACCTTCACTTCCTCCCTTCCCTTCTTCCTTTCTCTTTCCTATCCTACAGGTTTTCATTGTTTCCTCGCTCTATTTCATCTACACTACTTCAGTCGTTTTTATCTCAATGTAGCTCTTCTTTTCGCACCATCTTATTCTTCCTCTTTTCTCAAGTGATCCTCCTCTTTTTCTTCCTTTCTCGTCTCATTTTCTTAGCCATTATCTCCTCTTCCTTTCCATCCTCCTCCTCTGCCCCCCCCTTCTCTCTCTCTCTCTCTCTCTCTCTCTCTCTCTCTCTCTCTCTCTCTCTCTCTCTCTCTCTCTCTCTCTTCTCAATTTTTCCCTACGGCATCTACCATGTTACACCTTTTCTCTTATTTTCACCCCCATTACTTAATTTTTTTTTCCTTCCTCCTCCTCCTTCCATAACCTCTGATAATTCGCTTTTCTTTCTATTTTCCTCTCCTGGTTCGTTACTTATCCCTTTCTTTCGTCGCAATTTTACACTTTCATCCTCTTATTCCTCATTCGTCCTCTTGCCATTGCATCCTCATTTGTGTACTTTTTTTTTTACTAATTTCAGCTATTTATTGTCCTCCCTTTGATTCTTCGTTTTATTCCATTTTTCTTGTCTTTCAGGCCAGCATAATTGCTTGAGTTCTATATTTTTCTGTTGTTCTTCCTCTTTCCCTTTCTTCGTATTCCTCTTTCCTCACTTTTCCCCTTTATCGTCATTGCTTTTCTTTCTGCTCTTTCTTTTCTCCTTTTCTTTTACCTTATTCATAATTCATCTCCTTTACCTCTTTAATATTTTCCCTTCTGCTCCCTCCTGTCTTCCTCTTTTATCACAACTCCTCTGTTCACTTTTCTCCATTACCTCAATTGTCTTTGCGTTTGATCTCTCATTTCTTCCTCTATTCTTTTCTCGTCCCCTTATTCCATTCTTTCCCCCATTTCCCTCCCCATTATCTCTTCGCCTGTGTATTTTCTTCTGTCACCATTCACTCTTTTTTCCTGACTCATTCTCACGTTTTTCTTCCCCTCCGTCAGCTTCACATTAATTCATATTCTTTTCTTTCTTCCTCTTCCCCTTTTTGCTTCTTATTTTCACTTTTCCTTTCTTACCCTCTGCTTCTCTTCTTCTGTTTGATTTTCCTCTCCATTACCTCGTGTTATATATTTTTCCTGTTGCTGTCTCCTTTCCTCCTGTCTTTCTCACCCTCTTGCTCCTCTTCCTCTTTTATTACCCACTGCATTACCTCTTGTTATTTATATTTCCTCTGGCTCGCTCCTTTCTTTCTCTCGCTCACTCTCTTATTTTCCTTCTCTTCCTCTCTCTTTTTTTTTTCTTCATTACCTCCGATTTTGTGTATTTCCTCTTGCCTTTGTCTTCCTTCTCTATCTCCATTTTCATATGCTTTATTAGTTCTCATTTCACCCCTCTCTCTCTCTCTCTCTCTCTCTCTCTCTCTCTCTCTCTCTCTCTCTCTCTCTCTCTCTCTCTCTCTCTCTCTCTCTCTCAGCATTCCTTTTCCTACCTGCCTTCCCTCATCTTCATTTATGTCTTTCTTGTCGCCCTCTGTTATGTCTTCCCCTCGCCTTCTTTCTTACTCTCCCTCTTCCTTCTCTTGTTCGTTTCCTTTTCCTTTTTACTCATCTTTTTCTTTCCTTCGTCATTCTCTCTTGCGCTTCCTTCTCTTCCATCCCCTCTTTCTCCCCTACTCCCTGGATTTTATTCTTCCCTTCCTGCCTTTTCTTTCTCCCTTCTCACCCCTTCGCATTTTCCAGCTCATCACCGCTTTCTTTGTCTCCCCCTTTTTCTTCCCCCCCCCTCTCCTTCCGTTCCCCATCGTTTCATCCATTCTCCCCCCACCTTAATGTCCTCTCTTCTCTCCCCCCCTCCTTTACCTTTTTCACATTCTTTTTCCCGTCTTCCTTCTCTCCTTTCCCAATCCCTCCTTTGTTCCATTCTTTCTCCATAATTTCCTTCCTCCTACCCCTCTTCCTTCCCTCCTCGTCTCTGCTTTATTTTTCCTTTCATACCTTCTCTCCCGTCCGTATTTTTCTTCCATAATTCTTTCTTCCTTCCCTTCCTTCTCGCCCTTTTTCCTCCCTTCTCCTTCCCTATTCAGCCACTTCTTCATATACGAGTATGGCACGGGGGAGGGGGGGAGGTTGAGAAAGGAGATAATATAAGGTTGACGTGAGGGGAGGCAGTTAATTCTCTCTCTCTCTCTCTCTCTCTGCAAAAATTATACCCCATATAAGGAAAATACATATATATACTTAACTCAGAATCCATCCATTTCGTTCCACATCTAACCTAGTACAGGTCATATAATAATTCTTCCATTTGCTTATAATGTGAAATCAGGGCACGTAGGTGAAATAATTATTGTGAAAAGTTTTATGATGGATTAAGTAGTGGTGGTTGTTGATTGGTACTGAAGGCTGCTGTTGCAGTTGATTAAATATGAGAGATGTGGCCGCCTGCTGCAAAATGCCACAACAATTCGTGCGTAATTAACTAGGGACATAAATAAGCGCGGATTTGGAATTAAATCATCTGTCGAACCTGTCTTTAAATGTCATGACCCAGCCAATAGTCCTGACCACACCTGATGCCTGTGTGGTCATGGGGCTTGTGATTGAAAGCCAGGTTTTTCGCACGAACTAAATAGAAAATGTTTGGCGATGACCTCTTTACTCCCGTGCCATTTTCCTTCCTCTCTTTCTTTCTTTCTTTCTTTCTTCCAATGTCTTTCTTTTTTCTTTTTTTCTGTCTTTTCCTTTCTTTATTTTTTCCATTTATTTATGTATTCCGTCTAGGGATTTTATTTACTGGTAGTTCATGAGAAATTTTGCAGCCTATATGTGTTAGATAATAGTCTTCATAAGCCAGTTCGACACGAGGGGCCTTTCCCAAATTAAATAAAAGCACCCGGAATAACGTGGATAAAGTAGTAAACGTCATTGGATTGAAAGAGTTATTAATATTAGAGTACAAAATTCATTATTCCATTTAACCTTTTGGATGCTAGAGTTCCTTCTCAGATGAGTTAGTTCCCTCCAGTCCGGTGATTTATGTATTTATGATTTATTCTTCTTTGCACCACACGATTGTATTCTGGTTTGGGGAGATGTATTGTAATAATGGGTTAATGAAAGCTATACGTAACTCATGCCGGGAAGTTCGATAAAGACTCTCCTAGGATGAATAAAACTGAAGATAGCAAAAAAAAAAAAAAAAAAAAATGAAAGAAAATATCAGCCGAGAGTTTTGTCGTGAAATAACCAAAATAGAATAAAAACTCATTAACTTTAACCTCGTAAAAACCAGAGTTATCCTTCAGCTGCGTAGAATCGTCTGGCGTAAGCAGTAACGCAAGACCAAAGTCGGTATTGTACAGTAATGGAGGCTGTTGTTAACCTTTTCACGTGAGAGGTCTGTCCGAAGTTGAGTGACATCGTCTGGTGGTGGCAAAGACGAAATTAAAGGGATCATCAGGGTGGCAGGATTGACAAACTCCACTGCAGTACGTTTTTTTTATTGCAACCTTCTTAAGTATTTATTAAGCTTTGGAGAACCCATTTATAGTGAGGGAGTTAGAAGTCGCCTCCATTAGCTCAGTTAGTTAGATTTTTCTCCCTCAACTGAATAAAATCGTGTGAAGGTAGAAAAAATAAAGTAAAAAACACTCACAAGGTAGCAAAAATAAATTAAGAAGCACTCCATCGGACTGAACTAAAAAAAAAAAAAAAAACTTTATCCTTTCTACCATAACTATTTTTATCATATGGTGGCTACATCCGGACAACTCTTCACTTCAGGAACAAGGCTCTTGTAGTGAAGTGTTTAACCGCTTCACTACGCGGACACCATTATGTATATTCGTGTTACCACCTGACGATCGTATTGAACTTTCAAGACCTCATTTATTAAAGAAGGTAACTGAAGGCTATATCTATTCCCTAAAGTTTGAAAATCTCTCCTGAGTTAAATAAAGTAGGGAGACAGAAAAAAATGCAATATAGAGTAGAAGACGTCATTGTTGTGGCTTGTATAAAATAGTTGTTTTGTGATCTGTGTGAGACCTCTTGCTCTGATCTTTAGTGGGCTGTGTGTGTGTAAACATTGTGTGTGCATGTCCTCTTTATTTACGCGCGCATGCGTGTGCGTGTGCGTGTGTGTGTGTGTGTGTGTGTGTGTGTGTGTGTGTGTGTGTGTGTGTGTGTGTGTGTGTGTGTGTTTGTGTGTGTTTATACAGGGGGAAAAGGAAAGGGCAGAGGAGTGAAGAGAAGAGCAGGAACCGTGGTCACAGGTCACATAAGTTGGTAAATTTGGGGTGAAGTTAACGGTGAGGTGGAGAAAAAGTCAATAACCTTACTCTGTTTACTGGCAGGGGGCCGCACCGCTCTGCATGGAGGATGGGGGGAGAGGGGAGAGAAAGAAAATGGTGGAGGTGGAAATAAAATAATTGGTAGGATAGGAGGAGAGAGGGAGGTGGCAGAGGGAAAAAGGGAATAGGTGAATATTGGTGAACAGGAGGGGACGCGAGGTGATGGGAGAGGGGAGGGGTTGGGATATAAATGGAGGAGGGTTCAAAGAGGGGATAAGTGGGTGAGGAGCAGCAGAGGGGACGCGAGGTAGTGAGAGAAGAAATAGGTGGAGATATGATTAGGGCTGAGGCTAGGAGGGGGATAGGTGTTAGATGAGTGAGGGATAGGAGAAGGGACACGAGGTAATGAATGATGAGGAGGCAGGAGAGGCGAAATAATGCTTGACGGGTAGAATGAGACACGGAATGGGAAAAGAATCGAATTAAGGAGGGGCAGACGGGACGGGAGGAGGAGAGGTTGGAGAGGGGAGGGGAGGTAATGGAGGACAGGTTATAGGGGTGGGGATAGGATCAGGAGGGGGAAGGAAATAGGAGAGGAGCTTTAGCAGGAGGAATTTAACGGTATGGTGAATAGGGTTTCTTTGTACTGATAAAATCTCTAGTCAGAAGGAATGAAACACCAAGCCTTCAACCTCACAGTCAGTCGATTAATTACACTTTCCACCCCACAGCTTCTTAGTCTAAATTCTGTTCCCTTCCTGTTCCATTTTTTTGCCTCTCTATTTTTCTACCCTCTTCTTTCCTTCCTCATCTTCCCCTTTAACCCATAACTTGTGTCTGCTTCTACCTTTGCTCTTTTGCTTCTCCTCTCTCCCCTTTCCCTGAGTCTCCCTTTTCTATCTCTTCCCTTCTGCCAACCCCTCCCTTCCCTCTGTAGTATGTCTTTATATGGCTCTCTCTCTCTCTCTCTCTCTCTCTCTCTCTCTCTCTCTCTCTCTCTCTCTCTCACACACACACACACACACACACACACACACACACACACACACACACACACACACACACACACACACACACACACACACACACACACACACACACACACACACACACACACACACACACACACACACACACACACACACACACACACACACACACACACACTCTTCCCTCTTCTTTCTCATCCTCTATCCTTTTCCCCCCTTCTCCTCTTCCTCCTCCTCCTCCTCCCTTGACTTTCCTCGTTTCTTTTCTCTTTCCCACCATTTCTTCCACCTCTTGCTTTCTCATCTTACTTCCCTCTCCTCTCCTCTCCTCTCCTCTCCTCTCCTCACGTCTCTCCCTCCTCCTGCCTCTCCTGTGCCCGCCTCACCCTTCTTCTCTCTCTTATGTCTGGTTGAATCCGCAGTTTTCCGCGTGAGGAACAATGGAGGGAAGGAGGAAGAGGCACGGGAGGGAGGGACGAAGGAGGGAAGGAAGGAGGAAGAGGCACGGGAGGGAGGGACGAAGGAAGGAAGGAAGGAGGAAGAGGCACAGGAAGGAGGGACGAAGGAGGGAAGGAAGGAAGGAAGGAGGAAGACGCACGAGAAGAAAGGAAGGAAGACAAGAAGAAAGGAAAGAAACAAGGAAGGGAGAAAGAAAGACAGCAGGGAAGGAAGATGAAGGAAATGAAGATGGCAGGGAGAAAAGGAGGACAGAAAGCTAGGAAATAAGTCAACAAAAAGAAAGGAAAGCATGGGGAAGTGGAGTCTGAGAGGAAGGGAATGGAAGTGGAGTCTGAGAGGAAGGGAATGGAGGAGAGACTAAGTTAGGAAAGAAGGAAGGAGGAAGGAAGATGATAGAAAAGAATGGAAGAGGAAGATAAGGAAGGAGGAAGGGAGAAAGGAAGGCATTGGGGTTTGAGTGAAGAATGATGGGACTAATGAAAGAATACAAGATGAAATGAAAATAAGAGGTGGCAGGGAAGGAGAAAAGAATGAAAGGAATAAGTTTGAGAGAGAAATATAGACTTTTATAAATGAAAATAATCTTTAAATATTATTCTTTATTCAGGTTTTAGAAGGCCTATCGTTGTGGAGTTAATATAGTGATTGTACACTCCTAAGTATATTAAGACCTTTTTGAGCTAAATAAGTCTCATGCGGTAGCGAGAATTTTGTATAATGTGTCACTGCAGTGGGAAGTTTGAAACGGAAATTCGAGAACTTTATGAAAGTAGAAGATAATGAATGGATATGTTGATAGATAGATAAATAGACAGGAAAAAAAAGTAAGGCAAACAGACACAGACAGACAGATGGACTGATAGACACGCACACAGGCAGAGAGAGAGAGAGAGAGAGGAATGTGGGCAGGAGTAAAACACCATCAAAACTTAAAGATGAGAGGCTGACCTATATTTACGGTACAGAGAAATATAAAGGATTCATATCGTATCTTTCAATCGTATCGTTTATAAAGGCTCCATCATGCTTGCATGCGTCGGCCTTGGTCACCTAATGGTGGCTGTCCGCGCTGCTCGATCTCTGGCAGCCTCCCTATTCAGTTCCGTATCCTTGAGGTCACACTCTGTGACCTCGTCCCGACCCTATCCCAGACGTTCACAGCTCTCACTTTCTGCACCCAGTTGCCATCCTCTATCCTCTCCACATGCCTAAACCATCTCAACCTGTCCCTCCTTATCACAACACCAGCACACTCTAGTCCCGTCCATCCTCTCAGCTCTAGAATTGTATACCTAACCCCCAAGGACCCACCACATCCATCTAATCATTGTCATTTCTGCAAGATTAAGGTTACAAATATCCTCTTCTTTACTGCCCAGGTCTCACCACCATACAGCATTACGCTCTTAACTCATGCCGCATGCAGTGATTCCCTAACACGGAGGGAGAGCCCTCTCGGTGTCAGGAGAGGCAACAGCTCCCTGAACTTCTTCCAGCCACTCCTTACCCTAGCCACCTCTAGCACATGTCATCCAAATAACAGAAGTCTTCCACACACTCAAGAGACTCACCACCAAGATCAGTCCTTTCACGCCAGATAATCTCTACATGCACTCACCAACATACCGCACACATGAAATCACACATTATCTCGCACTAAACCTCTAATACCACTAAATCTGTGCGCCCACCTGTCACAAATGCTGCACAAGATGGAGTTACTTTTCACACCATTGTGGCAAAGCTAACATGGCCATTCTACCTGTGCTTTGACAGTACTGCCGCCAGCCCTAAATATCACTTTTGTTTTATCTGCATTTACTCCCAGACCTATGTGCCCCTTTCCATCTCTCCACTTCATAACTTATCCTCCTCCCCTTCTTCATTCAAAACCAAGTCATCAGCATACACCATCTCCCATGGGAGTCCATTTATGAAGTTACGTGAGAGAGCTTCAAGCATCATGACAAACAGTAAGGGGCTCAAGACTGACCCCTGATGCACGCCAGCATTCGCGGAAAACTCATCACTCAAATCTCCGTCCACTCTCACCTGGGTGCGACCATCCACATACTATTGCGGTCAGGAGTTGTTATAGCCACCCTCGTCCAGCCAACCCGTGTATGTGGCAGAGTCGCATTCACGAGCACAGAAGTTGCCTTCGATGCATTTCTGTCGAAAATTATCCCTTCAACTTTGGGCTTGTACTAATGGATAAAGCAGTAGTAATATTTACTTTGAAGGTTTGACTCTGATAAAACGAATATATCATGTTCGATTATTTAATAACTTGTTTCTCATATAGAGCCAAGCAAGGGACAAATATGTATATTTGGTTCAACTCCACGACATCCTATATTGTAGATTAGAGAGAGAGAGAGAGAGAGAGAGAGAGAGAGAGATTGTGGGTGACTGAATTTTAGAGGAATGAGATGGAGAATTGAGGTGCTGAACACAGTTAAACAGGGATTTTTCCTTTCGTTTCGGTTGGCTTTCTATGCCTAAATGACTAAATGAAGGTAAATTATGAAATATAATAACTGGATGATGAAGTGGTAATAGGGTCTGGCTAATGGTTGTTTGGTCCAAGGTGTGCAGTGGTAAGCCTAATTCCAGGCAACGGTCGCTTTTAAAAGTTGGATATTTTAAGTCCCATCTATTTTATATATCTTCATATATGTTTACAGTACGCGTATATCCTTATAGACCTATTTTCACCCCATGAATATTTTTATCAATGGACATTTTCACCATTCGAAACAAAATCCCCCATGGACCTATTTTCCTTAATGACTTTTCTTTCTTTTTTTTTCAAAGACGCCTACCTTTCTACGTAAACCGATTTTCCCATGAACTAATTTTCCCCATTGACGTATTTTCTCCCCACGGACCAATATTTCCGACGACCTTGAATCTCTCCATGGATGTAGGTTTCCTACATGGACGTATACCCATGGACATATTTTTCACAATGAACCTATTTTCCCCAAAAACCTGTTATCCGACGTGGTTATATCACCCCCTGATGCATGGAGTTGAAACACAGACCTCTTAACCAA
>NC_137050.1:20620202-20635202 GCF_032717465.1 Coenobita brevimanus
GTACTGAAATTCTTGAGTGTCTTTCCTTCTCATTTCTTCTAAATTTTTGTCAGCTTGGTTCCCTTCATTTAATTCTTTAATTCGCTTAAGACTTGGCACATTCATTCCTTGGGCAAATACCCCAGACGCCATTTTTTTTTTTTTAAATTTTAGGAGATATATGCTTTTGAAAGGGTTTTATGGGATCAGAGGTCAAACTGTACACACACACACACACACACACACACACACACACACACACACACACACACACACACACACACACACACACACACACACACACACACACACACACACACACACACACACACACACACACACACACACACACACACACACACACACACACACACACACACACACACACACACTTCTAGGATCCTATGATTATTTGAGATTGTGTGTTCATTTGTTCATCAATTATCATAGCGCTTTGCACGGGAATATGTCAGTGAAGATTATTGTTGGTGTGTGGAGACCATCGTGCATTCCCTTGAAAATGTTGGCAATCCTTAAGAATGAATAACAGCATCAGGTGGCGACACGTAAAAATAAGTCATCGTTGTGAAGGAATTAATATTTTGTAAACCGAGAACAGGTAGACATACGAACACATAACTCGTCACAAAATTGCCTGGCGTAACAGAAATCATTGAAAAAATTAGTCTCGATACAAACATTACAAACTCCACAAACTAGGTCGATAAACAAAGCCTAATTGATGGAGAAACCTGGCAGACCAACTAGATCCAGCCTCATTACCGCTGAGTTTCAAAGGAGAGAGAGAGAGAGAGAGAGAGAGAGAGAGAGAGAGAGAGGGAGAGAGAGGGAGAGAATTGGCAAATGTGTTTATAAGGAAGAGCACGAGGGAATAAAGGCGAGTATTTAAAGTAGAACAGAATGTATGAGAGGGAAAGGGAGAAGAAGAAGAGAGGAAAAAACTGAAAACAGCAAAGAAAGACTGAAAGAAAGAAAGAAAGAAAAGGAGAGGAAGAGAGGAAAGGAGGGAGGGAGGAAGAGAGAAGGACAAAAAGAGTGGGCAAATAGTGGGAAAGAGGTGATTTTCCATTTTTTTCCTGACGTGATTAAGAGCCTGGCCAACTCTCAGTCACTGGGTGTCGTTTCCAGAGTGCAACGAGTTTCCTTCGGCTTCTTCGTCTCATCCTTTTTAACTTTTTTACTTTTCTTTTGAGCGTCAGTGTCTTAGTTTCGTCTTGTCTCTTTTCGCTCCTGTTGCTTGGATTTTTTATTTATTTGTTTCTCTGCCTTTTCTGTCTTTATTATTGTTGCCCTTTTAGTTACTATTTTATGGGTGATTTTTTATGCTACATCTTTTATCTCCTCTCTTATCGCGTATTCTTCTTTTATTCTTTCATATTTTGCTGCCTTTTGCATTTATCTTACATTTTCCTCTACTGTTTTCACTAACTTGTCCTGCATTATGACTCTTCTCCTGATTGTTGCTGTCCTTCGTTTATAGCCCTTTAGTCATTGTTTCTCCTGTGTTATATTTTCTCCATCATCACTTTTTTGTTTTAATTTTGCTGTTTTTTCCTTTACTCCATTCATGTTTTCTTTTCGCTTTTCTTTTTTTCGTTGTTTGGGTTCCTCTCGCATTCATCCAGGCCTTTTTTTTTTTGCTCCTTCTGCCGTCATTTTTTTTTTTAATGATGTTTACGTCTTTTCTGTCTTGTTTTGCTGCCTCTTTCCAGTGTTACTCTTCATCCCCTTTTTTCATTTTCTGTTTTCATCTCTTTTTGGTTTTTAACAATACCCATTTTTTTTATTCCTTTTCTTTTTTTTTCTCGTTTCACACTTAATGTTTTGTCTTAATTTTTGTTTTTCATCGGAATTCCATTCTTAATTATGTTTGTGTTGCTTTGGTTCCTTCCTGTTTCCTACTTGCTTTTTATTTTTTCTGCTTTCATCCTTACATTTGATGCCATTCTTTCCTTTATTTCCCCTAGGGTTTTCGTCACTGCTTTTACCTCTATACTTCAGTTATCCTTGCCACATTTATTACTTCCCTCACCTAAGAGTGTAGCATGGGGTAGAGGGAGGATGAGGCCGAGGATGAGCTAGAGGGATGGAGTGAAGTATATGAGAGAGGGTGTGTGTGAGCTGGGGGGAGGCAGTGAAATCGCAGGGGACAGGGCGACATGGAGGCGATTAGTTTATGGTCATTCCTTACGGGATTAAGGGGTCAGGCAGAAGATAATAGAAATATACCTCTTTGTCAGTCGGTCTGTCTCTCTTGTCTGTCAGTCGGCTCACCTTAAATTAATTGGGAGGACCATGGAGAAAATTGAGATGAAGTTACTGTTGGCCAAAGGATGAAATAATCAAACCTAGTGAAATAACGATACACTGCAATCAGAAACAAATGAAGCGTCCAAACCACTGCGTTCGATGAGACTGCGAGCGATGTAGTGTCCTGTGTTCGGACGTGTGCGGCAATTTTCAGCCCAAAAAATTCATTTTGTGACAGATCATGATATTAAAACTAGTAACATGAGTGGGATATAATGCACGACATCTCTAAGCCGTTCATCGTGAGTTTGAAAATGTTTACTGGAGAATATGAAGTGCATTTAGTCAATAGGCGAGAGAGCGAGTCATTGCATGACGGCCAAATACATGTGAAGTGCGGAGACTTATTTCCGTAGAGTTTCCTTTACAATCATCCTCGAACATTCTGTAATTTTTTTTTTTTTTTTTTTTTTTTTTTACGTGTCCGACTCTGGGCAAAGGCTTCAGGGCCTATTTCTCGGGGGCAGTGACCTATCCCAAGGCCCAGTAGTCCTCCTACACCTTCACATGTCACCACTTCGGCGCTAACACCCACCGTCCATACTGAATACATGCTAGGGCTGTCTCATACAGGACTGGTGTACTGGTATTAGCGGGGGTATTTTTACGACATGTCGGCGGGTCATCTGGTAGATCAGGAAAGTCTGCTTTTTAGGAAATTCAAATCCTTAAACTGTTCCCTGCCCCAGCCGGGATTCGATCCTGGGTCCATTAGGACCGCAGGCCGCCTCTCTACCGATTCAGCCACCGCCTCCCCCATAGGAACATCGGCGTATTCCAAGTGGATTTGGAGATTCCGTAACGCCACTTTATCAGCGACTTATTCTGCATGATACACCTTTTTATCCCCTTGAACGTAATTCAGGTAAATTAATGTTGTTTTTACTGAAAACAAGTAAATAACATAATAGCCGATGCGAGGGTGTAACAGACATAATAAATCGTCAAGGAAAACGTGCCACTTACAGTGCGGGCCTGTCTCAAACTTCATTGTGCTGTATAGTGTTGAAATAGAAGAACAAAATCGCACCTGTCCTCACATCAACACGATATCAACATTAATTTAGTTATGGTTGTGTGAAGAAGTGGTGAATGTGGATGAGGTATGCATGCTACTGAATGCATGTATATTAATTGGCTTTCATTAATGTAGTCTTATTTCGTTCCCAGGTAAGCCGAGCCTCGTGAATGGTTGATGAGGTGTGGTGAGTACTGATCTAGAATTTGTTGGTTTGATTTCGAGAGTTGGTAGTGGAAATGGTTACCCCTTTTTATGAATCTCTCTCTCTCTCTCTCTCACACACACACACACACACACACACACACACACACACACACACACACACACACACACACACACACACACACACACACACACACACACACACACACACACACACACACACACACACACACACACACACACACACACACACACAGCATTCATAAGTCTTAACATTTTACTATAATTTTTTAACATTTTTTCTCATTTATTCTCCTCAACATATTCATCATGTTACCAGAAATTATTATTATTATTATTATTATTATTATTATTATTATTATTAACAGTCGCAGCATTCTTATTGTACTTTTCCTTTGTGTTTCTTCCAGCCCTCTTTGACGCTGTGTATAAACCCCACCTAACTCATGCCGTTTAATCTAACTTAGCCTGACTTATGTGACATTAAGTTTAGCCAAGTTAAGTGATAATTCTAAGACAGTACTTGAGGGGGTGAATTTGTAAGGGAATTAGATGTTAGCGAGATGAAGAAAAACTCCTTAAGGAAATTGCCGCGAGTGTACCACATGGCAAAGGCTTAGCTCCAGTTAACCCCTTCAGCACGAGGACTTTTTTCATATTATTGTAGGCTCCATTTTTTTTTTTTTTTAATGTTTAAGGAAAAATTTTGGACTTGGAGAGATTAGGTATAGACTTGACAAACCCCTGCGCTACGAGGATGTTCTCATGTGCTGAATGAAATGGCCTGGCAGCAGCGAAAATACACTAAACTATAACGTCATCGTATTGTATATTTTCAGTTGCATAGAGAATTAGTTCATTGCCATTTATGTGGGAGTGAAATAGTAACCCTTCAGCACGAATGATTCCCAAGGTCAGAATAAGATCTCTTGAGGATAATAATAATAATAATAATAATAATAATAATAATAATAAAATACAGATAAATATCTTTAATGGATCAAGGTTTACGTGTAGGAGTTAAGAGGAGGTTAACCCTTACATTGTTAGTTAACCCTTACGATGTTCTTATGTTTTGTTCCCGGTAGGTGGGGGCGCCCGCCATCCACTCACTCGATGTAGTGCTACTTTGGGTGTCTGCCCTTTCCTCTCGTCCTTCCTTCCTCTTGTGTCGTTCTTTCCTTTATTCTTTACACTTCCTTCTGCCTACGAGTGACTTTACGAGTACACTCCCTCTTCTGTCTTCCTTTCATTCATTCTTTCCCCTTCCTTCTGCGTATAGGTGACGGTACACTGAGCGACAAGCCAAATGGTGTCCTGTACACCAGGACATCATTTAGTACGCTGCGTGGTAACCATATAACCAGATTATGGCGCCAGGTGGTTTAGTGGGTAATTAAGGCGCTCCAATTGGATTGAGCTGGTAAAGGTTTATATCCAAGGGATGGTTGGGGTTTATTGCTAACGTAGTGCCACTGAGGGATGAGTGAGGTTGGTTACTCTCATCTTAAATGTCAGGACCAACTTGCCCAACCCCGGGCTCCTTCACTCCTCATGGGGCAACATTGGATTGGATGATGGATGGATGGATGGATGGTATATATTGTTTCTTGCTGCCTCCACACGATGTTATTATTTTACCTTACGATAGAACATGAGCTGGACGGGTTCGATACTGGTTTCCCCTTTCCATTACGAGAAGTCCCGCCCAGACCTGAATAGGATCGTCTAAGATAGAATGAAACTGCTATAGGACGTCACCGCATTGAAGAGGTAATGGGGATAGTCACTGTGGGAAGTGTTTGGGCATAGTGAAAAAACAAAAAAAAAGTCCGCGGAAAATGATATATCTTTCCTCCAGCACTCCCTCATTTTGACATAATCTCATTTCATTCCCTCGTTCCATTACTAAATCTCATTACCTCACTTTCTTTTTTCACATTTACCAAGAATTTTCCTCTCGTATATCAAGTACTCACCCACACTCACACACCAGCAGTAAATCTTTTCTTTTGCGTCCGCCACCACCTCTGTGTGTCTGCAGCGAAAATCATATCATTCACTTCCCCTAAGGCCTTTTCGGAGTGAGGTAAGATTTCGTAACTTCTGTTCCTGAACGATTTATTTAGCAGCTTGTGCCATAACATTCTCCTTTGTGTTTTTGATGTCATTTCATATCGACGTATTTTCTTCAGTATCATACAAAAGGATACTGAGGTGTGATATGCTGAATAAATCGCTAAGGAGGAGGTGTTACCAAATTTCCAAAGCCCCTCACAAGGCGACCCATATTCTTAGGCCAACAGCCGGATCGTGTTGGTCGGGGTAAAAGTTGGGAAGAACACTACCCCGTTTCATTGGGTCGCGACTTTTTTTTTTTTTTTCACTGCTAGACATAGTTTAGGTGCCAGTGGGAGACGGAATACCTAGCACGTGACCTTACCAAATACCTAGCACGTGTCTTTACCGAACAGGGGGTTGTTCTTTTACTTCAGCCAGCACGACCAGACAGTTAACACCAGAATGTGCTTAATTCCGGCGTCAGTGTAACACGGCTCTGTCTCCTCACATCAGCACTTTCCTTGTTTACATTAACCATTTACCTTTCACTTACAATATCAGTCATGATCAGTTCCAGCAACAGGTAATAATAATAATATCTATCTATCTATATACCTACGCTGCTTCCCCCAAGGAAAGGGAGGTAGCCGAGACAGGACTACACACTCCCCATTCACTCATCCATTCAAACACATTCTTTCGCATCTTAGCCCCAAAGGGGAGAAGGGACAGATCCTCACCGCAGCACACCGCACAAGGGTCAACTGCGCAGTGCAATCAGTGACATCCGCAGCAGGGCCTGACAGCAGAGCTGGTTTACCCCTGCCATATCATAATAGACCCATCCCCTTACCCGCACCTGACCTGACTAGCTGATCAGACCAGCTATAATAATAATAATAATAATAATAATAATAATAATAATAATAATAATAATAACAACAACAATTATGATGATAATAATAATTCCCTTCTCTCATCGTTAATTTGTTAGGGTATGAAGCAGAAAGTTTTCAGTGCTTTCACTCCAAGGGTTCTTGCGTGGCACGGACTCTGCTGCACCGGAACAGAGCGAGCGAGCGAGCGAGCGAGAGAGAGACAGAGAGAGAGAGAGACAGAGAGAATATCTTCACCCGTCTGAATAATGTACAGATCTTGACTCTTGGGCCGCAACTTTGCTCGGTTAAACTTCCCTTACCTAGAAGTCTTGGAAGTAAAAGAAACATCTGACGGTAAAGAAGGGGCTTATTGCTTGTAACCTTTGGCGATAACAAGATACTTTTAAAATGTCGTAGTACAAACAGAGATTACTGGAGACTGCATCAGACCCCTACACTTAAAAGATTATTACAGGGTTGATAAATAAGGATCTTTGAAATACTACATCCAGAAAATGAAAAGCTGTAGTTTGAGTCAAGATAAATATTTTGATGACCGCACGTACGGCTTTGTCACTCGCTGATTTCTGTACAAACTGACATATCTGGTGACAGGTGACGAGTATTTTAGTAACAGGATATGTGATTGACATTTACGTTTTGCTGGAGTTTTCCCTCAGCCAGTTAAGAAGTTGAAGCTGTCGAAACCAGGATGATTTATGACCAGTGGGGAGGAGAGAGAGAGAGAGAGAGAGAGAGATTATTTTGAGCCGTTTGTGTGTGTGTGTGTGTGTGTGTGTGTGTGTGTGTGTGTGTGTGTGTGTGTGTGTGTGTAACGTAGGTACGTGGTGCTAATGAAGGTGTTTTGATTTCACCGTTTGGGTTTGTTTGTGGGAGGAGACGGATAGGTGTACTGTTTTTAATCTAGATATACGGTACGAGGTCTGTTGAGAAAGTATCCCACCTTAGGCTCTTAAGAAAATAAATAGTTAACTTGTTGAGCAAGGACACGAATCCCCCTCAAAGTAGGCCCCTTCTGACTTGACACACAGCCCAGCGTTCTTTCCACTGCCTGAAGCATGTTTCAAAGTTGGTTCTTGATATTTCCTTCAGGTGCTTCGTCGCCTTCGTCATGATCTCTTCTTTCGTCTCAAACTGGGAACCCGTTAGGGGAGTTTTGAGCTTGAGGAATAACCAAAGTCGCACGGAGCCATGTCTAGTGAGTAGGGAGCCTGCTAGACATGCGGGATGTTATTTTTGGCCAAAATTCCCGAATCATTTGAGAAGCATGGGCAGGGGCGTTGTCATAGTGCAGCTTCCAACTTGCCGCTTTCCAGAGGTCTGGGCTCTTCCGCCGAACAGCGTCACGAAGACGGATAACGTCGAGGTGGTAATATCTGTTGACAGGCTGACCCTCTACTGCGTATTTGTGATGCTCAGCTCCACGGTAGTTGAAAAAAGAAATTGTCAACATGCGAGTGCATTTCACCTTGCTGCGGACTTATCGTGCCTTTTTTTTGGCCAATGCCACCCTGCATGCTTCCACTGGGACGACTGTGCTTTGGTTTCTGGGTCGTACCCTTGTACCCAAGTCTCATCTTCAGTGGTAACAGTCTTCAGAAAGTTTGGATCGCGATTTGCACACCCCAACATATCTTGAGCAACTTTAATCCGAGAGAAATCTTGGCGAATGCGACGAAGCACCTGCAGGAGGTACCGTAAACCGACTCTGAAAAATGTTTTAGGCAGTGGAAAGATCTCTGGGCTAGGCCTACGTGTGTCAGGTCAGAAGGGGCCCCTTGACGGGGATTAGTGTCCTAGCTCAACAGGTTGGCTGTTTACGTTTTTAGAGCCTAAGGTTGGATAGTTTCTGAACAGACCTCGTAAATGAATTACATCGTCAGTTGTGTTACTTAACTGAGGTCAAGATTTCTCTCTCTCTCTCTCTCTCTCTCTCTCTCTCTCTCTCTCACACACACACACACACACACACACACACACACACACACACACACACACACACACACACACACACACACACACACACACACACACACACACACACACACACACACACACACACACACACAGCACTTCCCCGTCTCTCATATAAAACATCATACAACCCTCCCTCTTTCTGGCTTACTCAATCACACTCACTCACACACCGCGCCTCTCTGTCTCCCTTGTGGTCCCTTCCGGCGACCACTTCCCTCAATAACACAATATCGTCCATCTGTCTGTGTGTTTGGGCCCACCACGCTATCCCCATGAGGCCCACTCTCTCTCCCTCTCTGGCTTCCCTCAGAAAGGAATGGAGGGATGAGAAGAATGGTGGGGGTGGAAAAAATAAAACACTTAATGGAAAAATGGACGGCAGAAATGGTTGGGCGTGTCTGTAGGTAGGAAGCGGAATTCTGAGCTGAGCACTGTGCTTCATTGTGTGTTTTTAAATTGTGTGTGTGTGTGTGTGTGTGTGTGTGTGTGTGCGTTCGCCACTCATGTATACACCGCTTGTGTCACCGTTTCTGGAAGAAAGATCATGAAACCGTTATTCATCAGAAGTTATATCGGTCTTACTTGAGAAGTGAAGAAAAATTGTTGATTTTAAATGAATATACGACAACGGCGAGTGTGGTGCAATCCTTACTGCACAGCTCGATACCGCAAATGTAAACAATGATTATCATTCAGTGACAGCAGAAATGAAGCTAAAACACTGATGTTATATTCAGAATGGATAAATTTGATACGTGAGTAGTAATGCCTTTAGATAGCGGATACGGAGGGTGCAATATTCTTGAGGTAGGATCGTACCTAGAAATGATACCGAGGTCAGATTTGCGCCAAATATTGTATCTTCCACCAATGATCATAATTCGCGTTCAATGATTCAGCGTTCTTTTTGCCGTGAAATGCACTGTTCATTTGTTATATATTTTTAATTAGTCTGCTGTTAGTTTCTCGGATTTTTTTCGCTCATTTTTCCTGTGTTGGGTCTTGGTCTGTTTTCGGAGGCCCAATTTGTGTGTTTCATTCTGTATTCTGAGATTTTTTTATTCGTGGACGTGTCAGTTCTACCGTGTATTGTTTTCAGTTCTACCCTGTATGGTTTTCTTTGGAAGAAATATGAGGTTTATAGTTTATCCCATTGGGATATTTTATTATTTCTTGTTTGTTAAAATTATGACAATGTTAGCCGTAGTTGACAACGAGTCGCATCACCTTCTGGAGTGCTGAGTGTTACGAGTGAATGGTAATGGATGTGTTGGTAGGTAAAGAAGTCTTTATACTGTATAACTGGGATACGTCGAGAGGATGTGAGCACGTTAATTCACGTTAAAGGACACATTGATGCATCCTTTTAAATGCCCATCCCCTTTTCGAACTGAATCCAGGTCAGGAAGCTTGGTAGGTGCACCCTCCACCATCCCGACCACCAGAGGCACCATTGCTAGCACAGAAGAGGATATTGCCGTGCCATTTGTAACAAGTGCGTTCATGGGCAGCGTACCTGCGTCATGTCGGAATAACCCCCACCCTGATTATTCTTCACCCGGCATATATGTCAGATGAACAGCAGTCGAAATGGTATGTGATGCATTCATTACCAGTCAAATCCGATTAGGTCATTTCAGGTCTAACGAATTCACTGATGTAATTAAGCCTGCCTTAGGATTATACATGCTCACTCAGGTCAGTTGTTGGTCGTTTTTGATCATTCAGGGCCAGTTAATCCAATTCGGATCCAGTCATACCGAATCCTGACGAGTTAGGCTCGCTCAGACCATGTAAGTCCATGTCGTTCACATCCATTCAGGTTCATTCTGGTCAGTTAAGGTCCGATCATGTCCAAAATCCAGTTCGACCATTTCAGGTCCAATTGGTTCCAGTCACGTCCAGTTAGTCCTGTTCAAGTCATCCACATCCATTCAGACTCACTCGTCAATTTAGAGCCTTTCAGGGTTATTCAAGTCCATTATGGGCACATTTAGGCTCAGTTAGACCCATTCAGGTCATGTTGATTCATTCAGGCTAACTCAGGTCAGTTCAGATCTGTTCACGGTCATTCAGGTTCAAGTATATCCATTCAGGTCATTTAGGGTCAGTTAAATCGTCCAGGCTCAGGACCGTTCAGTTCCAGTCAGCTCCATTTATAGCCATTCAGGTCATTTCGGTAAGTTTCTAAACCATTCAGGCTCAGTTAGACCAGTTAGGCAGCTTTCAGGGCCATTTGGATCCAGTTAAGTCCATTCAGGCCTTGCCATCCGGTCGGACCGAAACAGAGTAATTCAGGTCCAGTCGTATGCATTCAGGCTTCATTACAACCACTCCAGCCATTCAAGCTCATTTCAGCCTTGCACTTACAAAAGTAAATCAATTGACGACAGTTTGAGGCAGTTTTCTGTAGATCCTTTAAGGTTTATCAAGTCGACTAAGATCAACAGAAATATGTTCAGACTGTCTTTAGACGTGCCTACCAAAACCCAGCCCACTCGGAGCAGTGGTTTTTAAGATCGGGTATATAAAGTCATTCAGGACTGGATGGAGAGAACAGAAATGGGTGGGGTGGCTGGAGAGGTGTGGTTGGGGAGGTAAGAGGTAGGCCATAGTAGTAGATGCTGTGACGATGGCTATTCCAGGTAGGCCGATAAGATGCAGGTCAAAGGTAGGGCAGCATGAATAGGATGGGAATGAGTGGAAAGGGATAGATAGGATGGATGAGGCAGCAAGAACAGAGTGGGGATGGGTGGAAAGGGATGGGTAAGGCAACATGAATTGGGTGGGGATGGGTGGAAAGGGATGGTAAGGCGATATTGAGTGGGATGGGTGGAAAGGGATGGATGGGACAGCATGACCTGGATGTGATGGGTGGAAAAGATTAGGCTAGATGGGTGGTTTGGATGCTAAGATTATAATGAAGGACTTTAAAAGATTATAATGAAGGACTTTAAAAGATTATAATGAAGGACTTAAAATAATTCTGGGTGTTATAAAAGGAAACCTTCTAGCCTGTGTGTGTGTGTGTGTGTGAGAGAGAGAGAGAGAGAGAGAGTAGTTTAGTGGTATCTTGTTCGTACACTCACGTAGGCCACCTTAGGATGCTGAGGGTTAGTGCCCGTGTCGACGTTCATGGGCAAGTGTGGAGCTGTTAATATTGCGATGTTTGGTGTTTTTTTTTCTTTCCCTTCAGTTTTTCTTTTTTCATTCCCCCCCTCTCTCTCTCTCTCTCTCTCTCTCTCTCTCTCTCTCTCTCTCTCTCTCTCTCTCTCTCTCTCTCTCTCTTCAGAATCCCATCCATGACGTGAATTGAGAGCCGGATTGTGAGAAAATGAGAAAAAAGAGCGAGAGCATTTGAGTTTGTAAAAGAGATAAAAGCAAGCCAGGGGATATTACGAGGCAACTCTGGCTCTCTTTTTTTATTTGTTTATTTTTGCCAGACTGGTGATGAGAGACGCGAAATTTTAGGGGACGGAAATGTTGTTGTTTTATGTGTCTGTGGGGGCGTGTGTGTGTGTGTGTGTGTGTGTGTGTGTGTGTGTGTGTGTGTGTGGGTGGGTGGGTGGGCGGGTGGGTGTGTGTTCTATGCTGGTGCCTGGTATTTATGGATGTGTTTAGATTGTGCTGTTAGGAATGATGTAGGTCACTGAATAAAAGCTAAACAGATATGTGTGTGTTGGGGAGGGGGAGAGAAGGGGGAGAGGGGTGTGTGCGCTTTTTAATCTAGATATATGTAAATTATAGCATTGCCAATAGTTTTATCTGAGGTAATTAATCTCTCTCTCTCTCTCTCTCTCTCTCTCTCTCTCTCTCTCTCTCTCTCTCTCTTTTGCATTTTTTTTTTTTTTTTGTGTGTGTCCGACTCTGGGCATAGGCTTCACAGCCTGCTTTCAAGGCCCAGTAGTCCTCCATACCATACACCTCTGTACATGTCACCGCATCGGCGCTAACACCCATCGTCCATTTTGAATACATGCTAGGGTTGTCTCATACAAGACTGGTGTATTGGTATTAGCGGTATTTTTGCGACATGTCGGCGGGTCTTCTGGTAGATCAGTAAACTCTGATTTCATGAAATTCAAATCCTTAAATTGTTCCCTGTCTCAGCGGGGATATGAACCTGGGTCCGGTAGGACTGCAGGCCACCTCTCTACCGAGTTAACCTACCGGTACCTACTAATCTCTGTCTGTCTCCGTCTGTCTATCTATCCATATCTGTATCTGTACACGTGTGTGTATCTGCCTATATCTATCTGTTCTTTTGCCAGACGCCTTAATCCCGTAAGGGGTGGCCACAAACAAAACACCTTCATGTCGCCCTGTCCCCCACCATTTCACTGCCTTGCTACCAGCTCACACACCCTCTCTCATATGCCTCTTCACCCCATCCCTCAATCTCATCCTTGGCCTCCCCTTCCCTCTCCCCTCCCTCCATCTTACTCACACTCTCCTCGTCAGTCTCTACATCTGTCGGTATTTAAAACTATCCATCTCACTCTGAATCATATCCTGCAGAAGTCATTTCGTCCACATGTCATTTAATCTTTCGTTGGCGAAATGAAAGCCAGGCATTTCAACCCCTATTTCTGGCAACATGATACTGTATATTGGATATTATTATTTTCTTTTGTCAAACCGTATTATCGTTGGTTATGGAGGGTCTCGGGCATCTCTTCCTATATGAATATTTTTCTTCATTCTCATAATACTTGTGTAATATATACATGGTGGTCCACATATAACGCCGCTCTTCCACTGTGCCGGGCGATTTCTCGTGCGTTGCGGGGAGAGCTCAGTCAGCATTATCAGTGCCTGCCCTGCATCATTTTCTTATTACTTTCTGTCTGCCACATCCGCTCCTATACCAGCAGACAGCTGTCCCCGCAACACTAAGATACCACCACGTCATTTTCTAGTGGAGCGCTGTTTACGGACCATCCTCTGTGTTGTAGTATCTGCACAGTTGGCATAAATAAATACAAGGTGATGTTAATGCCACAAATGCAAATAAAAACTGGTGAGAGAAAGGTGCCAGGACATAATACGATTTGTTAGTGTCATTTTTAAAACATTATGAATTTACTTATTTATTTATTTATTTTTTTGCCAGAGTTGCTCAGATGAAAGGACTGTGTTCCAGATTCTGAAAATTACAACAGTTGGTATAAAATCATTGTGTTGATGTAAACTGACAACGGTAAACAATCATAGTGTGGTTATAAATTGACAACTATAAACATTATATTATTGTGTATGTAAATTATTCTACATCTTACAGAATTTCAAACGTCATGCACTCTTCATACTGTATTTTACAAACTCCCAGTCGTTTTTAAGTAATTACTTTCTGTTTCATAGGCATGATTTCTTGAACAACGCTTATTGCGTTTACATAGTGTTAAACACCAAATAGGAGCAGACTGTGGCACCAGTCGAAGCAGGCTGTGGCGCCAGTCGAATTTGGCAGTACGCCCGACGTGGATGGAAGACTGGTGACAGGGAGAGTTGGAACTCCTATTTCAACAGCCCTTACTGTAGGACTACCTTCTAATCAGCACCCTTCATTGAACTTTTTCAGTTTCAGTAACATGGGGAATAGACTAGGATACTCCTCTATGAAATTTCCTCTAACCAAACTGCATGCACAGTACACACCACTCTTTCTTCTCGAAAAGTTGCAAAAATGGCGTATCAACACCCAGCTTCGCACAACCCGGGGGGTGGGGGTGGCAATGAATGCTCCCGCTATCCGCCCCTCTCCCAGTGACGACCGAGTGAGATATTGTGAAACATTTGTCAGACTCTCTTCATTTTTTTCAACATTCCTGGCCGTGGCTGTAAGTTTGTCTCTGTTGAACATCATCTCTCCATCTCTAAACCTCACCTCTTCCTCACTGAGCCTCAGCTTCTGAGGTGACTGAAATTAAACCCTAGTGTGTATCCTTCTACTTTCTTTATACTCACTTCAAAGCCCAGGCTGGCTGTTGTGTGTATTTACACAACAACGTACCTTGCTCTCATGTTCCTGAGCTTGAATCCAGTGAATTCTCAACACTGTAGGAATCCTGTCATTCTCTGACAGAGTATATAATATGTGCTGTGCACTTATCTCCAGCTCTTCCGACTATGTATTGTTTGCCTAGCTACTTCTAAGAGGGAACGCATCGTATAAAGATCTCTTTACCATCTTTGACCTTCCTCTCCATTCACTGATCAACATTGTTAACAAGTCTACTTAATGGCTTTCCTTAATGACCTAAAGCACCTTGTACAGCATCCTATCCGTATCCCAGACCACTGTAGAGAGTTTCAGTATACCTGATCTTTTCCTTACAACAAATTTTTCTGCTTCCTCTGTTGATATTTTCTCTCTGTTGGGCTCCTCCGATTACAACTTTGCCACCTTGACTTCTCGTATTGCTCCAGGAAGGTCTATGGACCCCCTTCCCCCAAGAAGGAGCGGCTGTGGCACTTTGGAACGGCTGATCGGAAGGTCCTCGGGCAGTTCATCTTTGATTTCCCTGGAATGATTATTGCCACCATAAC
>NC_137050.1:20640202-20642702 GCF_032717465.1 Coenobita brevimanus
GAAAAGTGTATTAGTTTTTTTTTTTTTTTTTTTTTTTTTATAAATCACAGAGAGATACACGGTTCGAACTTAGACCTTGCCCTGTGACCTTGACCATTGAGTGGTAGTTCTCATAACTGGATCCCATCATTCTTGCTTGACCCATAACCCTTTCATCAAGTATGGTTCAAATCATATGATAACTGAGTTGACCTTGCGCCGTGACCTTGGACTTTGACCTTTTCCTGTGACTTTGACCTTTCTCAGTGACTTGACCTCCGTTAAAAAAAAAAATCCTTGTCATATTGTCAACACCTTTGGTATATATATATATATATATATATATATATATATATATATATATATATATATATATATATATATATATATATATATATATATATATATATAGTCAAAGTCACAGGAAAAGGTCAAAGTCCAAGGTCACGGGGCAAGGTCAACTCAGTTATATGATTTGAACCAAACTTGGTGAAAGGGTTATGGGTCAAGCAAGAATGATGGGATCCAGTTTTGAGAACTAGCACTCAATGGTCAAGGTCACACGGCAAGGTCTAATTTCGAACCATGTATCATATATATATATATATATATATATATATATACATAGAGAGAGAGAGAGAGAGAGAGAGAGAGAGAGAGAGAGAGAGAGGATGAATCCCTTTTAAGTTTACCTTTGGATATGACCCTGATCTTTGATCTGTTGTTCAAAGATTCAATAGGCTTACCCTATGGGTGTCCCTCATCTCTTCTACCATGTTTGGTTAAAATTCGGATCGTAACGGTTCCAGTTATTATGTTTAGCAAAAACACTCGCGAACCGAAACTTGACCTTGCTCTGCGACCTTTACCTTCAACTAATTGGTCTAAAAGTGATTTACTTCATCCTTTGCCATCATTAAGTTTGGTATAAGTCTAATAAGGATTGTTTCAATTGCATTAATGCGCGAGACCATGATCTTTGACCATTTGTCCTTAAAAACAATAGGTTTACTCCTTCACTGACCCTAAACCTTTCCATCAAGTATAGCTATTATTGGATCAACCTGAGTGATTTTGTTACTAAGCATACAGACGGGTCGAACATGGACCTTGACCTTGACTAAATGTTTTCCAAATTGAATCGCTTCACTGTTATGTAGCCTAAACATTTTCCTGTAGTTAGGTCTAAATTAGACAGATGCTGTAAAATTGCTTCTGCTTGGTGAACGTCTGACCTACCCCTTTGGCCCTGATCATCGACCTGTTGTTTTAAAAAGTAATAGGTTTACCCATACCGCGTCTTTGAACCTCTCCACCAAGTTTGGGTAATTCGGATAAATATGTGTTAGTTATTATGTTCACACACACACACACACACACACACACACACACACACACACACACACACACACACACACACACACACACACACACACACACCGATCAAAATACAACACCCTCTTTCTCGCCGCGTTCGCTGATGTGAAAAAAATACACCAGGTGGAACATAACACATCATTAGTAGTAACAATTAGTTATTATTGTACAGGAACTACAACTAAAACGATCACAGCAAAACATATCGTTATTATTTGTTGTTATATTAATTACAAAATCCGCAAAAGATTGATTTGCAACAACTAGCAACAGACAAATCCAAAGCATACGCGTACTCAGATGCACATGAAAAATAAAATAGGCTACCTAAACAAACACAAAAACGTGTCCATGAATTTATGTGTCCGACTCTGGACATACCAGTAGGTTTGTTAACCCGTTCCCATAGGCACAACAGTCCTCAACGGTGCCACACAACATTTAACGCCACTTCGGGGCTAATGTCCACAGTCCATGTCGAATACTGCTAGAGCTGTTTCATTCATTACCTTTGGAATGGTAATTATGGGAATGTTTTTATGACATTTCTGTCTGTCTTTGGAGGATCAATAAACTCTATGTTATCTGAATATACATTACTAAATTGTTCCTTCCCGCAGTATGTCACGTCTCTAATCACTTGACCCCCCGCCCCTCTCTCTCTCTCTCTCTCTCTCTCTCTCTCTCTCTCTCTCTCTCTCTCTCTCTCTCTCTCTCTCTCTCTCTCTCTCTCTCTCTCTCTCTCTCTCTCTCTCTCCATTCCCCACTCCCACCCCCACCCCTCAAAAAAAGAAAAAGAAAGAAAGAAAGAAACATGTACCCTAGCAGAGACAAACCTGAAGTCTGTTAACATACACCCAAACGTATACAAAAGATTCGCAAATACACCCAGGGCATCTCAAAAACATGCACATACACTCAAACCCAGAGTATACCCCAAAGCACCCGGGAAACCTTGAGCATACCCAGACACAAGCAAGCCCAAAACATACCCAAATACACCCAGACAAACCCAGATACACACATACCAGAAACATCTAAAACACAACTGATAACCCCGAAACAAACAAATAAACCCAAACGAAGCTAGCACATAAACCAGTTGCACCCAAACACCCCAAAACCCAAATAAACCCCAAACTTA
>NC_137050.1:20647702-20660202 GCF_032717465.1 Coenobita brevimanus
CCCCCTCCACGATAATTCTTCTGCCTTCTCGTCTTCTTACCCTTAAGTTCACTTCTTTCTTCCTCATCCTATCTCATTCCACACCTTCTCTTCCTAACTCATTCCACACCTTCTCTTCCTAACGCATTCCACACCTTCTCTTCCTAACTCGTGGCACGTTATGTCTTCCTAACTCATTCTACACTCTTCTAATTCATTCCACATTTTTTCTCCTAACTCTTTCCACACTTTCTCTTCTCAACTCATTCCACACCTCCCTCCCTCTCATTCCTCTTTCTTTTTTCCCTCCCACCCATTCCTCTTGCCTTTCTCCCTCCCACTTATTCCTCTTTTTTTTTTTTCCCCTCCCAATCATTCCTCTGTTTCTCCCACTATTTTTTCTGTTCGTCTCCCGCTGCGTGTACCCTGTGTGTGTTCTATAAAACTCAGGTCGTGGCGGATATTTCAAATGGCTGTCAGTATTATGCCCTTGTATGTGAATGCATGTTGTATGTTCGCTTCCTGTTGCTTCATACCACCCACCCACCCACCCACCCGCCCACACACACGGAAAACGACAAAGTTCACCAATAAGATTACCTACATTTCAGGTTATTTTTTCTACCGTCAGTCGATGTTATTCAGCGTCAGGAGGGAAATCAGGTTATGTAGGGGAAAGGGGATTAATGAAGATTGTTCCTACTTTGTGACTACGTATATTCTCTCCATACCTGAACAAGATCGTCTGGAAGCAACGGGAATAAAAAAAATCGTTCTTGTAGTGAAGAGGTTAATTCTGGCAGACACATTCCCTACAGTGAGAAGGTCCGTCGATTGACACACCACGAAGTCCATTTTTATTTCCTATCAAGCCATTCTTTCCCTGTCCACACTTTTATTTCCTTTCACACTTATTCCATTTTATTATTTTCTTTCCATCCTCCCTACAGTGGTTGTACTTTCTTCATTCCCCTTAATATGATTTTGCCTTGTCTTTTTCCTTACGAAGTGTCCCATGGTCAGTTTACCTCTTAATTCTTTCTGTCTCGCTTCCTTGGCTGCCTCCCTTCCTCCTTTCTATACTTCCTGCTTTTATTGTGTTACTTTTTTCCTTTCCCCACTTTACTTCTTGACGGCCTTTTTTACTTACCATTTTATTTCCTTTTTATCTTCCCTTCTTTCCATTCCATCTTCCTCCCACCCTCCCTGTTACTCCCCACCCTCCAACTTTTCTTCATTTCCCTCTCTGCTCTCTCTCCTTCTTCCTCCCTCTTGCTCTTTTTCTCGTCCTCTCTTTCTCTATCACTTACACCGACGTGCTGGTGGTGTGATTGAGTGTAGGAGCAAGGAACAAATTTAATCAACCTTCCCCCCAACCCCCCTTGTGTGTGTGTGTGTGTGTGTGTGTGTGTGTGTGTGTGTGTGTGTGTGTGTGTGTGCATGCGCTCGCTCACCAACTCTACTATCTTGATCTATATATCTTAGTACGTGTAATCTATCAAACTATCTACCTACCTGTGTCTGTCTATATCTGTCTGTTTATCTCTGCCTGTCTTTGTTAATTTATATATGTCTTCCTACCTGCCTGTTTATCTGTGCATCTATCTATCTTTCGAGATATTTATTTACTGTCTACCCGCATTTCTATCTATCTGCCCTTCCAGGTGTGCCTGTCTATCCCTTCTCGTGAGTGGCTCGTTCAATCTTGTGCAGAGGTGATGGTAGGGGATGGGAGGAGGGTGGAAGCATGATGAACACGGCAGATAGATGCATGCACCGATAGATAGGGATGGGCACGGGGATTGAGTGAGCAGCAGAAATAGATGCACCGATAGATAAGAGCATAGAGATTGATAGATAGGTAAGAAGACATAGATTCACCGATAGATAGATAATGGACACAGGGCTTGATAGATGAGAAGATACATGCAGCGATAGATAGATAAGAGCGCAGGGCTTGAGAGATAAGTAACAAAAAATAGATGCGCCAACAGATAGATAAGAGCAAAGGGGTTAATAGTTTTGGAGATAGACATGCACCGATAGATAGGCAAGAGCACAGGGATTAGTAGATATGAAGAGGTAGGTGCACTGCGTGATAGATAAGGGCATAAAAGTCGATAGATACATAAGACGAGGGAAGTAGGTACCTAGATAGACTTAAAGCTATACAGTACATGAATGGGTGAGACAATAAAATTATAAGTTTATAATTTTCAACAATGAGAATAAAAAAAGTCCCAATGTTAAAGCATAAACAAGGGACAGAATGAAAGATGACCAAAACACTGATAAAAGAAGAATGGAAACAAGGGTGGGTCAGAGGTAGCGCATTCACCTTTCGTATCTTTTAATTACATTCTTGGTACTTCCAGGTGACTATACCCAGGTGACTATACCCAGATCAGGAATATTATCTGGTACTGAAGGGATTTGTGCAGGCCGTATCTGACCCCTCCTGTTCGAGAAATTTAGCGTAATCTGAATAAAATAATGAGGAAATAGCAAGGATAAAACTAAACAAGGCGTCATGGGATTGAAGGGATTAAAGTTAGTGCTGGTAGTATGTTCTTCCATATGCTATCCGAAGAGTATGCTTGACCGCAGTGCCATTGTGGGAAGTTAACTCTTACAGCAAGTACACATAATACTAAGCCTCAGATTATAAAGCACAGCAAACACAATCGGGTATAGTTCAATTAACTTTAAAGGCGAAGCAGAATTATTCTAAACATCATGTGAGTGTATGGAAGATTTTCCTCCTTGAGAGAGAGAGAGAGAGAGAGAGAGAGAGAGAGAGAGAGAGAGAGAGATTCCCGCTTATGTATTCGGTCGCAGTAACAGTACGGTACCGTACCAACTAGCAGCCAGTAGGGATGTGGAAGTAGCAAGGGTTAGTTACACTTCCACGTTCTACCCTATCCACATTATTTCTTTGCCATTGTTAGCATCACCATAAACGTGAATACCTTCCGTTTAGCCATTTCATTCGTACTTTGCACATTAAATCGCTCATATGCTAAAGGATACTAATTAGCACCTTTAGTCCGGTGACGTCTTCTTTCATTTATTCATGGTGTCCGCAGACGGTTTGACTAAGTTTAAGAGATTTTGGGAAGTGGAGGGGTTGGATATAGTCTTCATAAACCTCTTCTAACTGAGATCATTCCAAAGTTAAGTAAAACCGTCTGAAGGTAGGAAGAGCAAAATTAAACTTGTAGTCCTCGGGTTAATGGGGTAAAGAATTGCTACATAATGATGAAACAAATATGACACGAGCTACAAGTGGATATAATCAAGGGTCAGTTGGCGAGCTGTGGATGGTAGATGGAGAGGGTGAGGGAGGGAGAGGGAGAGTGGTAGGAAGAGGAAGAGAGAGAGGTAGGAGGAGGGAGCGATGTTAGAGGTGTAAGTCGAGGCGGAGGTGGAGTCTGAGGGGGAGGGAAAGGGAGTGATGGGGAAACGGGGAGGCGAGGAAATAAAGGAAAAGAAAGGGAGAGGGGTAGGAAAAGGGAGGATGAAGGAGATTGAAGTGAATGTGGAGGTGGAGCGAGATCAGGGATGGAAAGGCTGTGATAGGGAAACGGGGAGGAGAGGAAATGGAAGTAAAGGAGATGGAGAGAGTGGTAGAGGAGGAGGAGGAGGGGATGAAGTAGTTTTAGGTGGAGGTCATGGTAGCAAGTGGCGTTTCCTGCAGTGGGTTACGTATCCTTCCCAGTAGAACAGGCCTGTTTGGTAAAATAGTTCTTTTACCTTAATTTGGCCTAGATTTTCAGCCCTTTGAGGTTAGCTTCACGTAGCTCACTGGCAGAATAAGATAGCACTATATTCTAATGTTAATTTCTTGTTATAACACAGGGTGGAGAGACGGCAATTTTAGGTCTAGTTAGATTAAAATGGTTATACAAAATTGACAGCAACTTAATATACAGTGAAGACAGAGCCCCGTTCTCTCTCTCTCTCTCTCTCTCACACACACACACACACACACACACACACACACACACACACACACACACACACACACACACACACACACACACACACACACACACACACACACACACACACACACACACACACACACACACACACACACACACACACACACACACACACACACACACACACACACACACACACACACACACACCTTAGGCCTACTCATAATGGAGAGGAATCCAGGCTGAGGCTAGATTAATTAAGGCCTTGTGTGTTGATTACTGCCTTCTACATCAACTAAATCCTCTGCCATGCTGGCTAACTCGTTCAGCATTAGCTAAAATCTGTATCATGTTCGTTAATTCTTTGTACGCAGATATAAATGTGCGCCTCACTCGTGCGCCTCACTCGTTAATCTTTGCTATATTTAACTAAAACCTGTATTCCTAGCATATACATTAATTCCTCTTCAGTTATCTACGTCAAAGTCTATATTCATTAATTCCTTGTACATCAGTTTGGAGCTTTTACCGTAATCCTTAAATTTATCTTCACAAATTGAAGACATGCTAGTGTCCAGGGCTAGGCCAGGCAGACGTGGGTTGAGCAACAACAGTATAAACTCGAAACAGTAATATATTAATGAATTCGTTCTTCATTAATTAAAGCCAGTACTGTGTTGTTTTTTCCGTGTACATTAATTAAAGCTTGCTGCAGAAATCTTTCGCATTAAGTAAGGCCAATACACTGTATTCAGTTCTTCATTCTGCATTCATTAATCCACTCTGTATTAATCATCTAGGTCACGTAATCGCTTCTACATTGATTAATCCTACCTTCTAGTGTAATGCCTTCGTTACACTAAGTAAATCCTTCACAGATTGTGTTACATGTCACCCAGCTCGTTAGTATTACCGGTATGCCTCTTGTTTCAGTGTTAGAAGATGATATTAGGTTTATGTCAGGAATATCTCGCCGTCCTCTGGCTTCGTTGCTTCTCCCTCTTGCTGTATGTTTGTAGGGCTGCTGGTTTCCCTTCACCTCCCTCTCTTCTATCTGCGAACATTGTACCCCTCCCCCCGTCCCTACTGTCCACCAATCCCACCTCTTCTTAAGACAGGTGAGATAATGTAAGATGAATAGAGGAGGCTTTTGGGGAAGAGCGCAAGGAGAGCATGTCTTTTTAGTCTCAAGCTTGTGTGGGAACTGGCTACTAACCCTCCTGTGCATTGTGTGTCATCTAAAACTCGGCAAAATTACGTATTTGATAAATGCGATAGTGTGCTCATCTTCCTATTGCTCTGTGTCCACAGTATCCTTTGATTACATAAATACAGTATAGTCATTTGTTACAGACTCATTCAACACCAGCCCTCTCCTAACCTCGTCCTTTATAGCACCGGTACGGTATTTCAGCTAACCCCCGACGATTTTTTTCAACTGGGTGTAATTTATAGAAGGCAGGGTGTTAATATTGGAACTGTTAAGTATTTCATGAACGGAACAACTCCAGCATTCTTTTTTCAGCTAACGTTAAGCAATTGAATTCAGCAGAGAGTGATTCACAGAAGCGTGAGAAAGTTACTGCTGTCATTAAAGTAGCCGCAGCGAGAAATGAACGCTGTGGTGGGGCAGCCGGTCATCCGGGGATTCCCCCACTGTAGCCATATCCTCATGTCACCGACCATAGAGGTAGGATGTCACCGACCATCGGCCACCGCTGCAGCCCCGCTCCATGATCCTTACCCTGTGTCTCTGGCTTTCTCTTTCTCTCTCGGTTTCTATATAAACTGGTGTATTTCCGAAACTAATTATGAAATTATTATGACTTTTGTTCCACACCACCACTGAGGTAAAAATCAAGGAGAGTTTTCTGTATAAAGGTTTCCCCCCCCTTGTCTGAGGGCAGGTCAGTTCTGGCGAGTGTATAATTATAGGTCAGGCGGAGGTATCGGCAAGGCCGCACTCCCCCGCTCATATGCCACATTTAGGAGGGGGGGGAAACCTTTATACAGAAAACTCTCCTTGATTTTTACCTCAGTGGTGGTGTGGAACAAAAGTCATAATAATTTCATAATTAGTTTCGGAAATACACCAGTTTATATAGAAACCGAGAGAGAAAGAGAAAGCCAGAGACACAGGGTAAGGATCATGGAGCGGGGCTGCAGCGGTGGCCGATGGTCGGTGACATGTAGATATGGCTAGAGTGGGGGAATCCCCGGTCATCCCGGCTGCCCCACCACAGCGTTCATTTCTCGCTGCGGCTACTATAGTATCTTTCACATGGACAAAACAAGTCTACCATTCAAATCCAGCAAACGCCAGACGATTTTATTCAAGTAAGAGCTATTTACTGGAATCTGGATGTGTAAGTTTAATCCTTCTGCATCTGTTACCTGCGTTTACTAATACCTTCAGTGTATTAATTAATCCGCCCGCTCTATGAGTTCATGCATTCTAGAAAAATGAATCCAGTCGCTTCACTTATTGATTCCTTCACTACGTTCACCCCTTCAACCCGAGTACGTCATATACTTTATTCTTGTTGTCTTCTGTCGGTTTCATCAAATGGGACTAAATGCAACCTTTACCAGCCTCACAAAAACCGGAGGGTTGTCATCTTACTGAAATAGTTTGGTAGCAGCAAAACTAAACTACAAGATGTCATCTCATTTGAGTGCTGAAATAATACCATCACTGTTTTTACCAGTCTTCAGTATTGGAGTTCTGCCATAAGATTACGGACGAGTATTTAGTTTGAAGAGGAGGGGCACGATATGTCCGTACCTCGTCACTGCTATAGTAGCCGCAGCGAGAAATGAACGCTGTGGTGGGGCAGCCGGTCATCCGGGGATTCCCCCACACTAGCCATATCCACATGTCACCGACCATCGGCCACCACTGCAGCCCCGCTCCATGATCCTTACCCTGTGTCTCTGGCTTTCTCTTTCTCTCTCGGTTTTTATATAAACTGGTGTATTTCCGAAACTAATTATGAAATTATTATGACTTTTGTTCCACACCACCTTTGAGGTAAAAATCAAGGAGAGTTTTCTGTATAAAGGTTTCCCCCCCCTCCTAAATGTGGCATATGAGCGGGGGAGTGCGGCCTTGCCGATACCTCCGCCTGACCTATAATTATACACTCGCCAGAACTGACCTGCCCTCAGACAAGGGGGGGGAAACCTTTATACAGAAAACTCTCCTTGATTTTTACCTCAGTGGTGGTGTGGAACAAAAGTCATAATAATTTCATAATTAGTTTCGGAAATACAGCAGTTTATATAGAAACTGAGAGAGAAAGAGAAAGCCAGAGACACAGGGTAAGGATCATGGAGCGGGGCTGCAGCGGTGGCCGGTGGTCGGTGACATCCTACCTCTATGGTCGGTGACATGTAGATATGGCTACAGTGGGGGAATCCCCGGATGACCGGCTGCCCCACCACAGCGTTCATTTCTCGCTGCGGCTACTATAGAGATATTCCCTAACCTGGGCAAAATAGTTTAACAGTTACCAGTGCCATTTCGATCCCAGGCATGGGCAGGGAACAGTATGGTGATACGAAGTTCTTTAAAACATACAGTAGCTACTTTTCTTCCAGAAGGCCCACCAACATGTCATAAAAACAGCTGTAATACCGTTCCAGTACTTTGGTGAGGACGGTGGGTTTTAGCACCGAATTGGTGACATGTGTCATGTGTGGCATGTAGGACGACTACCGGGGCTCAGAGAACAGGCCGTCAAATCTGTGCAACAGAGCTGGGAAAAAAATCGTCGATCGTGTGACCTCTGCCGCACTATGAAACCATCAGAGGGATTTGGTAATGGAATGGATGTGGTGAAGTTTAAAAATATATATATATGGGTGGGTTCGACTTGAAATTTGGTGCCTGATGGGGCTTGAGTCGGACAATATATATGGGTTGTTGGATTCGTGGTTTTGAGTGCAAAGAGGGTTGACTTAGGAATGAAAATGTTTGTGAATTCATTCATTCATTCCTTATTAATTTTTAATGAAACTTTTTGCAAGATGTCACTTTTTTTTTCCCTACATTTGCTTCACTGTTTTACAAACGATGAAAAAAATATCGCACAGGTAGGGGATACGATGATATAACTGATCAGTATAGCTCGTAATGCCACAAAAAGACTAATTGGTTATCAACTGAATGTACATATGAGAATAGTACTTGCAAAGAAATGTAAAGCAGTATCCAGCTGGTGTATCAGCGTGATGAATCAACACCCACATTCCAGTAATCATCGACTGTGGTGTCAGATGATTTCGCTCCAAGGACGCACCGATTTCATCATTTGTACGTTTATACATTATATCACTTTTTAAAAATAATGTATGCACCAGGTACATAATTTCTGAGTTATCGATGAATTTATGTAACCAAGCCATCTAGTAGTATTTTTTCATAGTTCATATATCAACCATCTACACGCCAACACGTATTTCGGCACTTCCACCAACCATTCATACTTACATTCCTGTTCCTGTCACCTCCATCTATATTATAGGTGGTAGGTGGTGGCGACCATCATCCACTCACCTGATGACGTGCTGCCCGCTTCTTCCTTTACCTTTATCATTCTTTCTCAGTGAGTGGCCCCCTTCCATTCAGTTTGTCTTCTCCATCCATTACTCTTCTTTCCACATCGTATGGGCCATGAATTCATGTAACCCAGGAAACTATTTACATCGCTGGGTGTAACCTTAAGACCAATTTAACCAGGTGATGTGGAGCCTACTATGGTAGCCCTATAAATTAGCTGGAGAACGCAAATCCGGTGTCTATCTGGGAACCAAATCTTCACACTCTTCTCTGCGCCTCGGTATGGCGAGGCGCCGTCTGCTGCAAGAGAACATAGATTCACTGCACGGGACGGCATTGAAGGGGCGGTGGTTTGCATGCCGTTGATGAGTCTGCTTGGCCAGTCCGGCCAGGGTTACTCAACGACAACACACCTTCACCTCCATCTACACACACACACACACACACACACACACACACACACACACACACACACACACACACACACACACACAGTTCCTACCATAGCCACTACCACAGCACTTGAATTTCATGTTCCTACCACCTCTACCTCCATTATACCGTTTATAATTCCTACCACGTCCACTACCAGACAACTCTTTTATTTCGTATTGCCACCACATCCACCTCCACACCACACGGCCACCACATCCACCACACCAGCACACGGCACGTATATCGTGTCCCTACCTCATTCACCTCGGCACAACACTTTATACAGTTACCTCCGCGTCCATCACCGTGTCTTGTGTCCTACCACATCCACCACCACACCACCCTTGCAAAAGCTCCTACCACACCCACCACAATCATCACGCTACAGGACAATCTCTCATATAACTTCGTCTGACTCCACATGCACCCTGCAGGTAACTCGGGTGCTCTTAGTTGTAACTTGTGTTCTCGTTCATTGTCTAACTTTAACCGCAATACGTCGGTGTCTGTGGCCTGCTGCTGTTTAATGACTTTCACCCCCCACGCGCACACGTCTCCCATTAATCACTGTCCGTACGCTTGTTACTTTTCAAATATTATATTTTTTCTTGCTTTTTAACTTTCTGCCATTTATTCTGTTATCACTTTTGTACCCACTGAAGACGATGGCGTATTTTTTTTTTTTTTTTTTTTTTTAGTTTATTCTCATTACCTTCAGACGATTTTGTTAGCCTTAGGAGAGACTTTTCGAACTGGAGAAATATGATATGACATTCATTTACCCCTTTACAGCTGGAGGTTTTTACTAAGTTTAATAGCAATCGTCTGGTGATATCCTGATTAAAATGTAAAATACGTCATTGTGTTAAATGTCTAATACATAAAGTCCGCTTCCTTGAGACCCAGCAGTCTTTTTACATGCAACAGATAGGACCATACACCTTCACGTGACATCACTTAGACACCAGTACCCAGCACCTATACATGAATACATGCTAGGGCTCTCATGTAGGGCAGGTGTGATGGTGCTAGCGGTGTTTTATGATATGTCGGTAGATCTGTGAAAGATCAGGTGACATTTTTTAAAATTCATACGTCCAATTTGTTTTTGCCCAAGCTTTTAGGGTTCCTTTCGAGTCTTTTCGTTGATTACTTAACTGCCTTACCACATGACCACCCTCGCCCACATGGTACTTCAGTATAAGGATTTTTTTCTCAATTTCCATCGGTCCGTTTTTCTTCAAACATTTGATCCAAGCGTCAACTTTCTCCCAGAATTTTTTCCTTACACATTATCTCTTCCGTGTTCCTTACATTCTCATCTTTAAGATTCTGCATCATACATTCTATTAACTTCAGAAATCAACACATTTTCTGCCCCTCATATTTCTTCTATACATTTTGTTCTAAAACTTTTTTCCATACGTTTTCTGTCTGTCAGAATTCTCTTCCATACAGTCTCTCTCGTATATCATCCTTCCATTTTCCTCACTCATAAAATTCCCTCCAATCTCTCCAACCTTTTGTATAACTATTTCTACATCATTTTTATCCCACTGAACGAGGAAACTAATACCGCTGTGGCCACCATATTCTTTTCTATCACCTTTTTCCCCTAGAATAATGGAACTGTGATGGGTCTGCCACCTTTTCCCGTTCCCATACTGGCTTCCGCATTCTCTCTCTCTCTCTCTCTCTCTCTCTCTCTCTCTCTCTCTCTCTCTCTCTCTCTCTTGTCATTTACCCATACTCACTGCTCCCTCCCTTACCTATTTCATCCCACATTATTTTCCTATCTTCCCCACTGCAGCCTAGTAATTAAACTCTCTCCCAAACTCTTCATCAACATCAGCTCGACTTTCACTCTCAACCAATGTTTCTTCCATTTTTTACTCAAAGTCTTCCATTTTTTTTTTCTACCAGTTTATTTGCTTTCCGTTAACCCCACCATGATTTTTTCCTGCCTGTTTTGATTACTTTCACTGTATATGATTCCCTTTTTTGTTTTGTTTTTTTGTTTTTTTCCTCATTTTCCATCTTCCATGATTCTTGCTTAATTTCTGCCAGTCTCTTTGCCAGTGTTTGACTCTTCATGATTCTTATTTCCCAAATCTCGTTTATTATTTTTGACCCTAATTTGGTTCTTTATTCCTGACCTACGCGGTTCTTACCATTTTTACTTATAAGTTTTCATCCTGTATTTTACCTTTCACGATTCTTGATATACCTACCAGTTTAATTGCCTGTTTTGGGCCCAACAAGATTCTTGGAATTCTTACCCATTTAGTTTCATTTTTTTATCACACGCTATTTGTTTCCTTTTATTCTAATTTTTCCCCTTTTCCAGTTTTCCTACGTAGTTTTCCATTTTTCACCCAACATAATTCTTCCTTGTATTTTTCTTTTCTTTCTACGCCTTCCCCAGTACTACTTGGCCAAACCACTTCTGCTCTTCCTCATAAGTTTCATACTAATCTTGCGTCTTCCATGAATGCGTTAACCCCTTCATTGAGAGGACGCTTTTTTATCTTATCTTTACTCATCAGAGGATTGTATACACCTAAGGAGAAAGTTTTGTCACCGTTGAGTATAAGTTTATCGTGGCTTTCGTTAACTCTTTCAATTCTAAACTACTGATGAATGTATTTGTCCAGTGGTGGTCGGGTTAAAATGAAAAGGAGGTCATAGGACTGAACAGGTTCAGAGTAGTGTCAGTTAACTCTTTCAGTGTTCTGACATTATTATTATTTTTAAAGTCAAAGAAAAAAAATATACAGATGGTTATGCATGTAAGGTGGTGTCAGGATTTGTAAAGTTCTTATGCTGTGTGAATAATCAAGTGACCCATTTTACTAGGAGTGCTGTTGGACTCGTCTCCGACTTGTGTGCTTTCTCATGTCTGGATATTATCTTTCCCCATCTCGTATGTGGGAATTAGGGTTGGGACGATAATTATGATGATGACATGCTACTGCCATCGCCATACGATTTCATTAAAGTTTGGGTACACCTCTTGTGATGAAAGGACCAACGGTTTTCACTGACCCCGTCAGTATTTTGACGTCTTATCATGTTGTTACTGCCATGAGATTTCATTCAGCTGAGGGGAACGGTACGCTGAGAAGGGGCTACGCATCGCTTTATCCTTATTTTTTTCGTACGTAAATGCATCCAGTGGCGGCAAAGCTCTCGTCACAACTGATTATGTCAGTCTTTTGTAAAGCTGCGGATTTGATGTTTAACTTTTTTAATACAGCTTTGACTGTACAGTATTTCCATATGGACCCACCAGCACACTAAGACAACAACCCCGCAAATACCGTCACACCAGTCATTAATGAGATGTCCTTAGTGTATCGCCACAGTGACCTTCGGTAATAGAACTGTATACTGTATGTGAGAATTTGATGGATAAATGTTAATAGATGAGTTGATAGATGGTATATAGTAAGTAGAGGAACTTTATAGTTATTAAGAAAATAGTTAAATTGTAAAAGTAGACGAACTGACACAGATGTTTGTTGTTTGTAGATGTACTGGGAAATGATGAAAGTGGACGAAGTGATGGATAACAGTAGGCG
>NC_137050.1:20665202-20672702 GCF_032717465.1 Coenobita brevimanus
TCAGTATGTTCGTAGGTCGTTAGGCAAATAAAGAAGACAGCTTTATAGGTAGACATATGCTGTAGGCCTGCTTGTGTAATAGATAGGCAAGGACGTGGGTGGGTCACTGAACAGACAGCTTCCAGACCTCATGGGTACATAAACGGTAGAGCGTACAATAAGAGATTATATTCAGGTTTCTGTATATATATTCAGTATAAATTTCGTTATCGATTTGATCTCGATATATTTCTACATGCACAGATAGATCTATTAACCCCACATCTCTCCAAAATCATCTCTTGTGGCCTGGAAAATGAAATCTAAATGGACTATCTCACCGAAAGGTTGACTAAAGTCGCGTAAGTGTGACGTTAGAAGTACGTCATGTTGCTGAATGGAAAAATAACCACCCCTATAAGGAACTCATACTGGCATTGAATAAAAGTTACGTTTTTTCTTACACGGATATAAAGCTCTGTCCATTGTTCTCGGTGAAGTAATTTATGCACCCCAGTGTATAGTCAGGCAGGTAGGCCTAGGAAATAATTAAGACGTTCAGAAGGGCAGGCTAAGATGACAAAAAAGGAAGGCCTAAGTGATGATGATGATGATCATGATGATGATGATGATTGCGTAAATCTGTGAGGCAGTGAAAGGTAGTGTTTCAGTAAGCGAGTCAGTCAGTCAGTGAGAAAAAAAAGAGTTAATCAGTGAACATTTAAAGACATCTGCAGCGAATCTTTCATCTCAATAATTATATGAAAACAAACTTTGACTAAGTAAACAAATGTGATTCCTCTTTCACAAGCACGTTAATATATACTCTCAACGACTCATACTTAACCGTGAGTGTTGGCTGCCGTAATTGATTCTCTGTACCTAACTGAAGGGAAACCAGCGTGAAAAATTATGGCTAGTAATGAGTTTGTGTCCGATATTTGTGTTAAGTCAGCGCATGTGTACATTTTTGTGTCTGCACTACATGGCAACTGTTCTGCTGAAACTATCATTAGTGGTGTGTGTTGGAGCTGCCTGCAACTCTTGATCTTTTCATGTTTGCAATTAGTGGACCCAGGAACTTTCTCATTGCATATGATAATTGCAGCCGTATCACATCAGTGTGTCCAGACATTTCCAGATTAATGGATCTCGGTTTGGGAAATTGAGAAATTTTGTTGGATCTCAGCCCAGCATTTGGTTGTGTGTACACACACACACAACACACACACACACACACACACACACACACACACACACACACACACACACACACACACACACACACACACACACACACACACACACACACTCTCTCTCTCTCTCTCTCTCTCTCTCTCTCTCTCTCTCACAGATGCAAATGCCTATAATAACCATATATATACCTAGTGTCAGTATGATAATGTTAGTGTCCATTCCTTCAAAGAGGCGTTTATCGTTACTCTACATCTCCCGTTTTATGGTTAGGAATTGCTTAACGATATGTGGGAGGCGGTGGCTGAGTGGTAGAGGGAGTTCTTTGACCATTTCACTCCGGTGCCGAATTGTGTGTTTTATTCTTCCTTCTTCCACAGTTTTGTTCATCTTTGGAGGGACTTTCCAAACTGGAGAGGTTAGATACAGACCAAATTAACTCCTTCACTACGAGAGGTCTGTCCTAGGCTCAGTAAAATCATGTGGTAAAAGAATAGTGAAAAAAGTAAGAAAATACGTCACTCAGTTGAAGGGGTTAACTCATTTTTTGATATTTTGATTCCAGGTGTTCGCTGGGTTTTGAGATTTGGATTTTTTTTTTTAGAAGGACGTGTGTGTGTGTGTGTGTGTGTGTGTGTGTGTGTGTGTGTGTGTGTGTGTGTGTGTGTGTGTTAGCTACTTCTTTTTCTCGATATGTTAACCCATTTATTATATATTTGTAGATTTATATCGATCTCTTTCTCTCTGTCTATTTATTTGTGTTTGTCCATCTGCCTGTGTATATATGTATCTGTCTGTCTGTCTCTGTCTGCGGCCGTCTGTCTATATCTAGCTATCAGTTTATTTCTTTTTATAAGTTGTCAGTGGGTAATATTTAGACTCACTTATTCGCTCAGTTTATTTCTACCTATATATTTATCTGTCTGTCTATCTGTCTGTCTTTCTGTTTACATATCTATCTAATCTGTCTGTCTGTCAATTTATCTATCTATCTGCGTGTGTGTGTGTGTGTGTGTGTGTGTGTGTGTGTGTGTGTGTGTGTGTGTGTGCGTGTGACTTTTTCTCAGTCTGTCTGTGTCTTTCTGTCATCGGCGTATTTATGTCCTTTATCTATCTGTCTGCCCATTTATCTATCATTCCATCTCTACCTGTCTGCCTGCCTGCCTGTCTGTCTGCCTGCCTGTCTGTCTGTCTGCCTGCCTCTGTCTGTCTGCCTGCTCTTGTCTATCTGTCTCTGTATCCAGCTACCGATCTATAAATTTGCCTGGCAGTATTCAAGCAGACATACTTTTACACGTGTGTCTGATGGGTTTGCATACGAATGGCTGGTTTCACTCATGGCCGCAAAATACATTAGCTACCGCGTAGGTGATAGACAATGTATGGCCGTCATGTACGCCATAGGGACGTAAATGCTTATGAATGTATATGAGAGAATGTATATATGGGGTACTTTATTCACAGCCGCCATAAATATAACGCCACATGAGAGGAGGACAGTGATGTACACCATAGAGACTGTGTGTGTGTGTGTGTGTGTGTGTGTGTGTGTGTGTGTGTGTGAGAGAGAGAGAGAGAGAGAGAGAGACTTTAGGCATAGGTTTAGCAGCCCGTTTCATGAGACCCAGCAGTCCTCCTACATACCATGTCACCATTCTGGCGTCAACACCCACCGTCCATATTGAATTCATGCTAGGGCTGTCACATACACGACTGGTGCATAGATGTAGGAGGAGCTGTTTTTGCCACATGCCGGTGGGTCTGTTTTAACGAAATTCAAATCCTTGAACTATTCCCTCTCCCAGCCAGAAATCGAACTTGCTTCCATTTGGACAGCATGGAAAAAAATTATGAGATTTTTTTCAGATTGTATACATATTCCCTTGCATAATTTAATTGGACAATCAGCAACAAATATCCTTAGAGCGTTATACCGGGCAGTCCGTAAATAGCTCTCCATTAAAATCTTATCTGGTTGTATCTCATGTGTTTGGGACACGGTTCAGTCTGCTGGTGTGGGCACGAGTGAGGAAGTGAGAGTAGGAATTGAACAAATGATACAGGTTCGACATTGATAACGCAGACTGTTCCATCCCCGCAACATAGGGGAAATAACCTGACGTAGTGGAAGAGGAACGTGATATAAGGACCACCCTGTATATATATAACAACTCAGGACGGTGTGTTACGTAGCTGAAATATATATATGGATGGGTATGGGAGAATTATTGAGCCGGAATTAATTCACTGTCAGTATATACGGTATATTCCCTGACGCTAGAATACAATGCCGGAAACTTATGTACACAAAAGAGACGTGTATGTTTATGGATGTATATAAGAGGACGATTCAGGATAATAAACATAGTGGAGATTTATATGTTTATGCGTGTGTGAGGGTGAGTTTATATTATGGAGGGCCTCTGTGGGAGTTAATGGCGTGAAACGCTGTTATAACCTGTTGGTGATGGAGGCGTAGGATGGTGGGGTGTTGGCGTGTATGGTCTCTCTGTCAGGGTATATCATTGTTGGGTTGGCCTTGAGAGAGAGAGAGAGAGAGAGAGAGAGAGAGAGAGAGAGAGAGAGAGAGAGAGAGAGAACTGTGAGTGGCAGCTACAAAAAACAAAGACAAAAAAAAAAAATGCATCAAGGATCATCTGGCTGAACAAATCTGCACAGACATAACCACCACGCACATGCCGTTGAGGAAGGTGTTGGTGAATAATAAGATGAGAAAGATGTGAGAAAATAAAGGACTGAATATTCCCTGTTAATACAATGGCAACTTTTCTACTGTATTTTAACTATACCTACGCAATTTAATTCTAGTTAAAATAGGCCTGTCGAACTGAATGCGTTCGATATGTTCATTATGAACCACGACACTACTACGGTGTCGCCACTACAACCACCACCACCACTGTTGCCCTACCACAGCTATCACAACCCCACTCCAGAACTACCAGAACTGCCACCATTTCACTGCCAGCATTCACCTACAGACACCTTCACTAGCTCTCGTGATATATCACATCATTTATCCCCATTGATCTCTACAGCTGCACACGTACCACCACAGCTACCAGCGTCACTACCATCTAGACCACCACCAAGTACCTCTCCCACATCACCTATCTACCACAACAACCACCATCGCTACCATGCAAATCGTCACTGTTATAACCACAGACCTCATAACATCTCCACTAGATCTCGTACCAATCTTAATTACCATCTGTATTTGGCATCTGAATCAGTCAGTATTAGGGTCACAGGAGGACCGAACCATCTCTGAGGGAGAGTAATAGCTGGAATTAATCTTTATTCATGCGAAGTACAAACGAGGGAGCGGTGTCTGTAGGAAGAAGAATAGGCTATGACTGTGTGTGTCCGCGTCTGTACATGTCATCGGGAAAGCGGACAGGATGCGAACATGTGGAAACATATAAAAGAACTTACTACTAGCACCCACATTAAACGTCCGCCACGACACGAACTAATAACTTGACTCGGAGCTCAGGCAACACGAGGATGTACGCTTAAGCCGAGCCTCTGCAGCTCCTCACTAATAGGAGTACATAGGAAGTACAGATAACCGGAGGCCTGTTGGGCCATGTCGAGGCTGTTTGTTGGAAAACAGGCTAATTCTACACCTATCAAGATCTAACTAATGCGTGGTGTTTGAATAGTGCAGTGGGCTGCTGTCCGAGAAAACGCAAGTTAGATCCTTTGCAGAAGTAGGAAACAATTTAGGGGACTTAATTTTGTTAAAATAAGTCTTTACTGATCTTCCACAAGACCCACTGACATGTAAATGCATCCTCGCTAATACCGTCATGTCAGTCCTGAATGAGACAGTCCTAGCTTGTATTCTGTGTGAACGGTGTGGATTGGTGCCGAAACGGTGACATGTTTAGGTGTGTGTGACACACATTAGGACGCTTGTGCATTAAGGAAAGTTGGTAGTAGAAATAGTTGTAGTAGTATTGTAGTTGCAACCCACAACTCATCTGAAAATGAACCCAGTGGACTGCCGGCTGAAGCTATTCTTCACTTCCAGTACACCATCCTGCTTTTTGGGGTGGATAGGGGATTTGATTGAGTGACGTTTGCATAACTAGGCAGCAAAGCTACCCATTCATATCTGTGCCACCATGTGGAGGCGCCTTTCCGGCATCTTAAAGGAGGAGTATATAGAATATGGCATGAGTCGAAGACAGAAAAAAAGTTACACATGCCTACCATCACCCACCGGTACAGCTGTCATGATTACCACGACTACCACTCTGACCTCCACCCACATCATCACTGCCACATCAACCTCTCCCCTACACTTACACAAAAGGTACCACCACTACTCAAACAACCACAGGAATCTCTGCCACCATAACCGTCACACCCAACCACATCGCTACCACAAGTACTACAGCGCTACCTCAGCCACACACTACCACATCTAATCTTATGTTGCCACTACCACACCTACTACCATCATTAGTACATCATCCGCCACTATCATTACTACCACATTCTACCACACGTACCACCACCACCACAACAACAACCACATAACCACGGCCACCACTACCACTTATTCACCACCACACTTACATTCACCACTTCCACCGATAATGTAAATACTTCTTATATCATCCCTGGCCACACTTTTGCCCGGCACTCAGTGTGATTAATGCCTGCAGTACGGTGACATTTTTTTATTAAGCCCTCATACTTTAGAGGTTTTTATTCAGCGTGGAAGAATTTCGAGCTTGAGGGTTATATAACAGCCCATATTGCTCCTGTCAGTGCGAGAAGCATCTTAAATGTAAAAATAGTGTGGTAGGAGAAGAATATAATACAACAGACGTAATCGTAGTGAATGGATTAAGGATATATACAGTAATACATTAGTGCAGGTGTAAATTTGGATAATATGATTTTAGCTTTATATTTCTTTAAAAAGAAGTTCAGGGCATCTCACCACCTTTTTATATGTTGCCTGTGTTGATATTATGTATTGGTATGTGAAGTTCGTACCTGCTAAAACTAGTTTAAGTTTTTGAAAACATCATTGTTATTTTTGTATGTACAACAACTTAGTATATGTATGAATGAAAATTGCGAAGTAAAGTTGTTTAAGTAATTGCCTACCACGTGTACATCCACTACCATCAATCACCACTAGGCCTACAGTCTGCATCCACAATTGCCAGGATACCATGACCATCACTGCAAACAAAACTATAACACTTAAACTTGCCACTACCAAACCTTTCACTACCATTACCACAGCAACAACCACACCACTATCACAACCACACCACTACCAACACACTACCACACCCACACCACTGCCAACCCCACACCCGTGTTAAGCACCACCACTCTAGGTTTACCGCTTACATTATTCGCCACCACCATACCTATATTCACCATTTAAAGTCACCACCACCACGGATATTCACCATTATCACCGTGACTCCGCCACACCTACCACCGTAACCTCACACCTACAGTACTCCACCATCACTACACCTACCACAATTACCTGTACATCTACCACCCAGACTTCACGACAGCCCTTATCCTCACTAACTCTGCTCTCCGTCCCACAGCAACCCGCCTGGTGAGCGAGGGCGGCGTAGCTGGCGGTGGTGGCGGCGGTGTAGAGTTTAGCAAGGGCCGGTACTGCGTGTTGGTGCCAGAGGACGTGCCCACACACACCACCATAGCAAGGGTCTCGGCTAAGCACAAGCAAGGTCAGTATACGGGGATAAGCAGATGTAATGAGGCTTTGGCAGTTTTATTATACCGGTATAGTTAGGGACAAATGTTAGATATGTATTTGTGCTAAGGTTTTGGTAGATTTATTTTGCCGGTACAGTTAAGGACAAAAGTTCGCCTATTCCACAACGTCAGCTTCACACTAGTGATATGTTTGTCACTTTCCTTCATGAAGCATCATATCAGCGAGCATCATCTGTTGACGGAGCAACTTACTAATCCCTTTTAAGTGTAAGGATATTTGTTAGCAGAAGAAAATTAGATACAGAGGTGAAAACTTAGTCGAACTTTTTTCTCGAACTGTATATAAAAGACATTGACCTTTGTATCCGTCTGTTTATATGTATATTGTGTATTATTGCTGTCCAAACCACTGAACAGATTTGGCTAAAACTGGCACATGCATACAGTATGTTAGGTTCCAAAAAGACAAACCGTGGGTCACATCCTCTAAGGTCGCGTCCACAACAAGTGCTTGCCGGTGCGGATTGATGTTACTGTAACCCACAAAAGTTCTCGTAAGCACCCGCCCCCATCTAGTGA
>NC_137050.1:20677702-20742702 GCF_032717465.1 Coenobita brevimanus
GTTGCTGGTTCCTTGAAAGCAGTGATAAGAAACAGGGAAGTGAGCATGGAAGTAAAAAAGTTACTACATGACAGTATTGTGATACCAACTCTAACATACGGAAGTGAAGCTTGGACATTGTTGGAAGGACACAAGTCAAGAGTGAGAGCAGTGGAAATGAGTTATTTAAGAGGAGCCTGTGGAGTCACGTGGAGAGACGGGCTGACGAATGAGGATATAAAGGAGCGTTGTGGTGTGGATGTGGATGTGATAGGAAGCGTTGTGAGGAACACACTGAGGTGGTTTGGCCATGTGGAGAGGATGGAGGGTGGAAGACTGACGAAGAGAGTGTATGTGAGTGAGGTGGAGGGTGGAAGAGGGAGGGGGAGACCGAGGATGAGATGGAGGGATGGGGTGGAGAGGTATATGAGAGAGGGGGGGGTGAGTTGGGAGCAGGGCAGTGAAATGGCGGGGGACAGGGCGACTTGGAGGCGATTTGTTTGTGGCCACCCCAAACGGGATTGAGGCGTCTGGCAATAGATAGATAGATAGACCTTGTTTTTGAATTGTGGAGTTGTTAACGCCGTTTGGGGTCACCCTGTATATGAGAGAGAGAGACAGACAGACAGACAGACAGACAGACAGACAGAGTCTTGGGTGTACTTTTCTTGCTCAGGGTCTGGTGTGTCGTGTTCTTAGCGCATTGCATGGTGTTCTGAACAAGTCTGCGTGGCCACCTACATGCACTTAACCCCTTCACCACCATGACTCTTTAACACATTTTTAAGTACAGCCGCCTAACAGTCATACTCAGGGTAAGAGAGAGTGTTTCGCGTGAAATGATTAACTATGGCCTTATTTATTTTTTTATTTTATTTAAATATTTATTTTTCACAACAATGGGTCCCCCATGACTTAATAAAAAGCGTCTGAATGTAGCAAGAGTGAAATACAGTAGGTAATGACGTCCTTACCATGAAGTTGTTATCCCCCTTTGCTCCTGTAATGTGTAATGTTGATAATGATAGTAATAGTAATAGTAATGATAATAAAAATAATAATAGTAATAATAATAACAAGAATAAAAATAATAATAATTATAATAAAAGCAGCAGCAGCAGCAACAACAACAACAACAACAACAATAACAATAATAATAATAATAATAATAATTAGCCACTTAGCTCAGCTTCGCAGGCCTTGCCTAGGCCCTCCGGTCGGGTTGGGCTTTTAGCCCCGACTAATTGTCGTTTAGTTAGCCATGTCGATTTATTAGCAGCATTCTCAAAAATACTTTTTTCACAGACAGACAGGCACACAACACATGAGCTAATAAAATTGTGTATTGACAGTCAGGACGATTTCCATCCCCGTCCATGAGGCGTCTTCTAGGGGTCGTTTTTAGGGAAATCCCCATGGCTGAGACATTAGCCACCAGTCCCAGAAATTTTATGTCTGATAGCAAGCTGTTAATTGGTGCACTTTTGGAGCACTTTGGTACTCATTACACAGGCTTGTCGTAGCAAGCTGTTCTGATTGTTTGTAATGCTTCTTGAACTAATAAGTTATTGTCATGCACTGCCGTGGTGCTAATGTGGCCGCAACTCCCCCCCCCCCTCTCTCTCTCTCTCTCTCTCTCTCTCTCTCTCTCTCTCTCTCTCTCTCTCTCTCTCTCTCTCTCTCTCTCTCTCTCTCTCTCTCACCAGAAATTGTCGACCGCGGAAATAGTTGCCACCATGTGAACACGGACACACTTGCTCGAGCAATTGCATCAGAAAAAATGGAAAACAGGAAGATCTAAAGATAAAGTTGAAAATGGGCCTCAGAGGCTACCCACAAATTCGGCCTTCTAAGGGCAGTTCTAGCCATCGCGGCCTCGAGGCCATTACGGTAGTGGCCTCAAAACGGCCTCGTAAGCCAACGCCACAATGCTTATGTTCTTCCCCATGCTGAGTTACCTCTGTATCCCAACTTTCAGCCTCCTGGGTGCTCCGGTATTGCCGGCTATAAAACTTATACAACATACAGTGACCGAGAATTTTAGTAGTATTGAAGATAGGAGGAGGCGGAGGAATCTTTAAATAAAATTGTATAAAAATCTTCGGACTTTGTTACTGACGTTTCACTACAACATATAGTACTACTGTACTGTATCGGAATTTACTGTGTGTACACGTAGTTTTAAATCTTTGCAAAGTACATTTTTCTTACAGATGAGTCAAATGTTTGTTGTTAATCAGAGTATAATTGCAAAACCGTCAGTACGATTAACGCCTCACAGTACGACCTTGTATTAAATGGTTTTTCTTGCGATCTCCAAACATTTTATTTGTCTTAGGATAAACTTTTCGAACTGGTGGGGTTAGATATAGCCTTCATTAACTCTCAACTCTTTCAGTGCAAGAGGATCTCCTAAGGTAAATAAAATCGAATCGGGTTGCTAGAAAAAGAAAAAAAGAAAAGGCATTACCCTAATGAATGGATTAAAGAGAAGCCTTTCAGCAATAGAGGAGTTTATCATAATTAAATGAAATTGTCTGCGTTTGCAGATGATACTGTGTTGTTGAGTGAAGACGAAGGGGAGCTGCAAGGCTTGGTGGATGAGTTTGGGAGAGTGTGTAAGAAACGGAATCTGAAGGTGAATGTAGGGAAGAGTAAAGTGATGGTCTTTGAGAGAGGTGAAGTCAGTGAATGTACAGCGAGGTTGGATGGTGAGGAATTGGAAAATGTGAGTACGTTTAAGTACTTGGGTAGTGTGATGAGTAAGGATGGAGGTTTGGAGGGTGAAGTGCTTGAAAGGGTACAGCAGGGAAGAAAGGTTGCTGGTTCTTTGAAAGCAGTGATAAGAAACAGGGAAGTGAGCATGGAAGTGAAAAAGTTACTACATGACAGTATTGTGATACAAACTCTAACGTATGGAAGTGAAGCTTGGACGTTGTTGGAAGGACACAAGTCAAGAGTGAGAGCAGTGGAAATGAGTTATTTAAGAGGAGCCTGTGGAGTCACGTGGAGAGATAGGCTGACGAATGAGGATATAAAGGAACGTTGTGGTGTTGATGTGGATGTGATAGGGAGCGTTATGAGGAACACACTGAGGTGGTTTGGCCATGTGGAGAGGATGGAGGGTGAAAGACTGACGAAGAGAGTGTATGTGAGTGAGGTGGAGGGGGGAAGAGGGAGGGGGAGGCCGAGGATGAGATGGAGGGATGGTGTGGAGAGGTATATGAGAGAGGGGTGTGTGAGTTGGGAGCAGGGTAGTGAAATGGCGGGGGACAGGGCGACTTGGAGGCGATTTGTTTGTGGCCACCTCAAACGGGATTGAGGCGTCTGGCAATAGATAGATAGATAGTCTGCGTTTGCCTTATGTAAGTGCTACAGCACCAGTGATACCCGTTCTAATGTTCCTGCAAGTAACAGGCGATTTCATAAGCTTAGGGGAGGCCTCTTGCATTGAAGGAGTCGAGAAATCATTGTTATCCATCTGATTACTATGAATCGTTTCTAATCATTAACCCTCTTAATCCTGTGACGTATTTTGTGAATTATTCTTTTGACCATCAGACAAATCTAATTAGGTTAGGAGAAAGTTCTTGAACTGGAAGGATTAGACATACAGTAACCTTCATTAACCCTTTCATACTAGAGGATTCACCCTGCATCAATAAATCGTCTGGAGATAGAGGGCATAAAGCGGTAAAAATGAAAGAAAAGCATTCGGGAGCCGAATGCTAATCGCCTGCCAGAATATGCTGTTGGCCATCTCCAAGATTTAGGCCATATCTTGATACCCTGAAGGTTTCATGTTGATAACTCAAACTGTTCGTGAGGTATAATGGTGCTAAAGGCGGGCGATAAAAACTAGTTGACTAATGCAGCCATTTTGGTGAAGTGCCCATTTTTGAAATCGTCCAAGATTTTGGCCATATCTTGGTACCTTGAAGGTTTCATGTTCATAGCTCAAGCCGTTCGTGAGATATAATGGTGGTAAAGGCGGGCAATAAAAACTAGTTGGCCTTTGGCAGCCATTTTGTTGACCTTGACCTTGACCGCAAGTTACCATTTTCTAACTCATCCAATTTTTTTTTTTTCTTTTTTGCCATATCTTGATACCCTGAAGGTTTCATGCTGATAGCTCAAGCCGTTCATGAGGTATATCGGTGCTAACGGCGGGCGATAAAAACTAGTTGACCTTTGGCAGCCATTTGGTGGCCTTGACCTTGACCCCGCGTGCCCATTTATGAACTCGGCCAAGATTTTGGCCATATCCTGATACCCTGAAGGTTTCATGTTGACAGCTCAAACCGTTAATGAGATATAATGGGAACAGAGACTGACACACACACACACACACACACACACACACACACACACACACACACACACACACACACACACACACACACACACACACACACACACAGGCAGGCAAAAACATTATCGCTCAGCGATAAATATCGTCAAACTGTTACGGTTTATAGTGTTGTACCAGGTAGTAGTAAAGAGGATAACAGAAAGAAATGCCATATGACAAAACAAAACTGAGATTAAAAGAGGAAAAATAACTTAGGAAAAATGAATTTTTCTTTGTAGGAAAAACAAGGCTACACGAGAACAGAATAATGCCACGTCTCATGTTCTTCCTGAGTAAACTAAGCAGCAACAGGAACTCGATCTTAACCCCTTCAACCTCAGTACTCTCTGTCTGTCTGTCTCTGTGTCTGTCTGTCTGTCTCTGTCTCTGTCTCTCTGTCTGGGTCTGTCTGTCTGGGTCTGTCTGTCTGTCTGTCTGTCTCTCTCTCTCTCTCTCTCTCTCTCTCTCTCTCTCTCTCTCGGTATCGTAACAGTTTTATTAATTTAAGGTCAGGAGAAACTTTTCAGACTGTAGGGGCCACATGTCGCGTTCATTAATCACTTTCCTGTTAAAGGTCCCTCGTACCATGAATAACATCGGCCGTTGGTAAAAACAATACACTGAAGGTTACGTAATTAGGCTTAAATGGTTAGGTTTGTAAGTCCGAACTGAAAAAAAAAAAAATCATCCATGGCATCGGTCTTCTCGCTGAACAAGATATAGAATTTGGATTGTTTTACAGCACCTGGCGCTTCAAGGCAAGGGATAATTTTATTCTTGCTACTTCGACACCAGTTTATGCAACATTAGGAAATACTTGCCTTACTGTACTGAAGGGATTAATTAAAAAATCCAACCTCTTCTGTACGAGAGGTTCATTCTAAATCAGAATAAAATCGTTTGGTGATAGCAGGAAAAAAAACATAGAAGGCGCCCAGGCATTGAAGAAGTTTGATTGTTCCTGGGATCGTGTTGCATGTGTCGAGTTTGTTAGGCGGACGAAAATCACACTGACATATCGATATATTGTGTTCATTTTTTTTTTTCTCTCGCTTTGTTAGTTTTTGTTGGACATTGTGACTTGAACCTCTTGCTTTGTTGGTTGTGTCCAGTTTCATGCTATCGCTAAATATCACTAAAGTTTTGTCACCGCTTTTCTACGATTTTCACTATTTTCACAGGGAACAGAGTCAGTGTTTGTTCTATAAGCTTTTTCACTTTTTCTAGTGTCGTGCAGTGTTGTAGTTTTGTACTCTTTTACTTGCTTCCGCCAGACGATGATGTCTAGCTTAAGAGAGGCTTCTCGTAACGAAGGAAGGAAGACTCGAAATCACCTCCAAATGGCCACTGTAGATGCTATTAAAGGCTCCATAAACCTTAGTGAGAACCTGCACAGACAACCTATTAAGCCTAATTTATGAGAATAATATACAAAACGGTGTCATCAGCAGCTGCAATATTAACCGAGTCTGGCAAATGCAGGGGCCGTCTTGACTGTTTCGAGAGAGGTTTTAAGAATAAGTGGAGTCATGGTTACACGACCCTTTCCCTTTTAGCCTACTCAGTACGAGTAGAACATGTGGGTAGTATTCTTCTCTTCTGATCCCAAAGATAAGTTCAGTGGTTATCACCCAAGCCCAGTAAATGGTTTCCTGATACATAGGAAAACATTTGGCTTGCCACTCAGTGTAGTATAGAGTTACGCACTGCATGAAGTGCGTGGATAGTTTTTTTTTTTTCAGTTTGGCAATCAGCGGCAAACTCTACACCGCATGCGTTATGAAGACCGTTTCTGTTTTTATGAATCGTTAGAAGTCGAGACATTCGAAGGCTAGAGAGATGAGTGAATGGATGAATAACCCATTGCATTGGCCACTCCTGCTTTTGTGCTCCTTCGTTCCTGTGTCTGGATGCCGCGCACCTCACGTATTAAAGGCGAAAAATGTTGGGATGATGGATGGATGGCAGATGGAGAGGAAAAATAGATAATAATCAAGTGTTACGAAACCGAAACCTACGTAAAACTGGAAACCATACCACCAAAATGCTTTCAATAAATTCTTGGACTTGTAAGTAAAAGAACACAAAATTTATCACATCCAAAAACAGTACTTGATAAATACGTAATATGTGTGATAAACACTAAAAACGACTGAATCAGATAGAAAATGGATGGTTAAAGACATGCATATAATTAATAGAAGATGAATAACTATAGATTAATGATTTAATGTTAAGAAAAATGCACGGGACTTTATTAACAGTTAGTACATAATGAGGATTGATAGATACTTAAATATCGAGGTAAAGTAACAGAAGTACAAATAAATACGCATGTGGTAGATTGTACAATTAATGGAAAGAAAAAACTGAGAGGGAGAGAGAGCTTACACGGGAGCATATGATAGGTGGATGGATAGAGAGAGAGAGAGAGAGAGAGAGAGAAACTGTATATAGGTATCTGTGTGTGTGTGTGTGTGTGTGTGTGTGTGTGTGTGTGTGTAGATTGAAGCAAACCCTGGGGGAATGACATTTAGAGAAATAGAATTGTAAGAATGAGAGGGAGGGGTAGTGTGTATCTGTGAGTGCGTGTATTCCTGCATTTGAGTGAGAGTGAGTGAGCGAGCGCGCCTGGATTGATGCCGGTCCCTGTTTCTCGCAGACTGCACTCATGTTTAGCTCAGCGTACCATTCTCACGTCATGTTCACATTCATCACTCACACGCCGACACACTGGACACACTTCATAACGCATTGCCTTCATTGTAAAACCTTGGAACACTCTCTCTCTCTCTCTCTCTCTCTCTCTCTCTCTCTCTCTCTCTCTCTCTCTCTCTCTCTCTCTCTCTCTCTCTCTCTCTCTCATTTTTTTGTTTTGCATTTTAATGCCATGATGCAGTTGTGAGAGGTTTAATGTAAATTAATGCTATTTGTGGTGGTAGATGGGGGCGCCCATCATCCACTCACTTGACGTAGTGTTGCCTACTTCGTTCTTCATGTCTGTCATTCTTTTCCAGTGTCGTTCCTCCTATCTTTCTATTTCTTCCAGCTTTCCTGTCACTATTTATGACTTACCTTTCAACTTCGGGTGGCTCTACACTGAGAGACAAGCCTAATGGTTTCTTTTAACGCAGGAAACCATTTACAACGCTGGGTGGTAACCATATAGCCAAGTAAGAGGGTGACATGGAACTCAGGAAACCATTTACAACGTTGGGTGGTAACCATATATGCAGATAAGAGGGTGACGTGGAGCGTACTATGATGTCTTTGTTGACTGTGTGGAGACGCGTAATGCAATGTACATCCGTGAACCAAACCTCAGCATTAATCCCCGCGCCTTGCTGTGGCGAGGCTCTGCCAGCAGTGAGTGAGTTTAGGTTCACTTCATGGGACGGACCTTCACGGGCGGTTGCTTGCCTGCGTTGATGGGTTTGCTCTTTCAGAGAGCCTGCAGTAGGCCAACAACAACAGCTACAACAAATGCTGTTTGTAATATCTGACGCGTATATCTTCACTTTATTAGTAAAACCCTGGTACATCTTTTTTCGTGTATTTTTGGTGGTATGGTTAGTGATATAAAACAATGATGAGTTTCATATTGAGCACAGTATTTACAGTTTCCTCGCGTTTTCGGTTGAACCTTGAAAGTTTCTCTTTCTTTTTTTGCGTTGGTGTAATTTTGATGAGCATATTATCGATGAGGTACGGTATTGAATGTTTATTATGGATATTTAAGTTTATTTTTTCTGCGGTGCATCCACAAAGCCCATAGTAATTAACTCATCGCTTTTTCAGTAAAGGAAAAACTCTCTCTTTTTTCTTCTTTTTTGTGGCGATTTGGATTTGATGGATCACAGTAACGGTGAGGTTTTTGTTTGGTATTATTATTATTATTATTATTATTATTATTATTATTATTGTTGTTGTTATTATTTATTATTATTATTATTATTATTGTTAATACTAATATTATTATTTATTTATTAATGTTACTACTACTACTACTACTGTTATTACTCGCAAACCAGAGCCGGAAAATATGATGTGTGTATGTGTGTGCGTGCGTTCAGACTTCACGAGGTGTAATCAAGGTGTCTTCACCGAACTTTTGCCTAGTCTCTTCCCGCCCTGCCATCGTTCCCCAGGAGGGATGAAGTTGCTCGAGCCTGCATTACTGATTCTGGGTTTACCATTCGCTGACGAGGAACCTTTTTGGGTGTTTGTTTATATTCTTGGTTCTTAGTGTTTGTAGTCTGTTATGCTTTACGTTTGCCTGTTTAGTTATGTAGTTATTATATATCGGTGTTTTATTAATAGTTTAGGTCTCTCCATTAAAGTGTGAAGATCTAATGTATTTTCTCAGTTATTCTTCCTTCTTCCCAACACATTTTGAACTTGGGGCTATGACTGTATTTCTTCACCAGTGTGCTTCAAACTTGCCATAATTATTCCCTTGGCTGATTTCCCTGAGACACCATTTTCATTATTCCGATTCAGGCTTTTAAAGGAATCTGTGGGGTATTATGTTTTTCAAGGGATTTGAGGTCTTATATTTTTTATGATGGCCATTTGCACAAAAGCATGCCTGTGTACTAAACCTGTGTGGAGACCATCTTCATTGCCTTAAGAATGTTGCCAGTCTTGTCCATATGATTTATTTTTGCTTCTGTTCGGCAGTTTATTTTTAAGTTTTAGTATTTGTGTGTGTGTGTGTGTGTGTGTGTGTGTGTGTGTGTGTGAGAGAGAGAGAGAGAGAGAGAGCCATCCTGTTCCTTTTTTTTTGGGGGGGGGTATGTTTCCCATTCTGTCTTTTAGTGTAAATTATTTTAGGGCTGTGGCGATGATACTGCTGATTATTTTGGAATCGTCATCATAATCATCATGGTCATCATAATCATCATCAGAATCGTCATCATCATCATCATCATCATCATCATCATCATCATCATCATCATCGCAGGCTTTATCCCCTAATAAGGCTCGTGAATAAATGTAGTAAGACGAGCGTCCCCCAGGAGGGAAGAAGTTTCCGTGGCTGCATTATAATCCTCACCCCCACCCCCACCCAGCGCCACGCCAAGCAGAAACAGGCTTTTTTTCATAATCCATAACGAAAAGGTTTTGTTTTCTCTGGTTTGTCTTGATATTGTTCTTAATCTTTTTATGAACGTATGTTGCCAAGTATCCGGATACTCCTTTCTTACATTTTCGGTTTAGGCCTTTTTAATTTCCTATATCCAGGGCCGTGCACAGGTAAGGCTCATATATATATATATATATATATATATATATATATATATATATATATATATATATATATTTATTGATGGATTGATAGATAGATAGGTAAGTAGGTAGATAGATAAATATGATATATGGGCTTTTAATTTTATACTCTAATTTTCTTAATGGGTTTTAATTACTTTACTACGGTCTTTGATTTTCTGTTCGTTTTCTGTATCCTTCCTACCTCATAGAGTACTGAGGAATAAGGGTCGAATGATTCGTGATATTGATAAAGCTGGTACATTTTTTTTTTTTTTTCATTTGCCACCGTAGAGTATCCGAGCCCAAAAAAGAGTATGCAGTTTGCAAGACCTTATTATAAACTGACATCATTGTACAGGAAAAGAAATGGACTTTGTCACAGGCTGAATAGAACCATTTGGCTGTACAAGGTATGGGAGTAGATGACATAGCATACTGTAAGGGAAGATTCCAAACCCATCAGTAGAATAATGTCTTTCTGAGGCTTACCCATGCTTGGTAGGAGAGCCGCCTGGTAAAAATAGAGCAAATATTGAGGTTGTGGTAGATTATTGTAAATTTTTTTTGCTTTCTTGCACGCCACTATCATAATTTTTCAAAAGAAGGATAATTTTACAAGACTAGAATGACACTCAGTGGAACGCATACCTCCGCCAAGGCCCCACATGCAGTTCCTTTTAATTCCGTCAAGTCTAATCCAATATGGAAAAAGACTACCCCCCTATAAAAGCATTTTTAAATCCGCTAGATCCGAAATTTTATATGGATCCGCGCCAAACTGTACACATTCGTAGACACCAACATCCTAAATATGCCTGAATTTTTTTTTTCATGAAGATCCATGCAATATTCACTGAAAATTTTACGAAAATATCAAAAAATGCCCTATCTCACAATGTAAAAGAAAGTGAAAGAAATTCCTGGATCCGCGCCTTTATACGGATCCTCACCAAAATTTAATGGAGTCTTCTCTGGCTCAAGGCCCATTCTTCTAGCAAGTTTCGTGGAAATCCGTCCTGTAGTTTTTGTGTAATCATGCTCACAAACCAGCCGACAAACAAATAAACGGACAGGGATGAAAACATAACCTCCTTGGCGGAGGTAATAACGGTTATCTGAAATTGCTTAAAAATGCATGTATTGCTTTTGACATCATTTTGTATTTATATTAGTGCTTTCGTAAATTTCCGTGGAATTTGGCTTTTAGTGTCAAGAATGACGCGTAATGTGTTATTTTATAAATTCTTGGCATTATTTAGTTTTTTGTAGAGAAGAACGGAAGGCATTTTTTTTTTTATGCATTGTTCTTGCTATTAAATACTCGTACTCTTTTAAATGTTTTCGAGTGGCGGGATTATCAAGATTTGCCTGAGTTGATTACTTTCATGAAAAATCATGAATTGTTAGTGTATCAGGAGCCGTTTGTATTTGGTGCCTTAGTACATTGTTGTGGATTTTTTCTTTTTTGTATGTGTGTCAGAAATATTGTAATAAAAGAGAAGAGTAAAGTGTTGAAGTGTACGAGGCTGGTAGATGGTAGGGGGATGAATGTAGTTCTGAATTGTGAGTTACTTGAGTAGGTAGAATGTTTAAGTATTTAGGATCACATGTTGCTGTGGATGGAAGAATAGATGTAGAGGTGAAGTTTAGAATGAGTGAAATAGGAAAGGTGCTTGGAGGAATGAAAATAGTGCTCAGATGTCGTTCGCTTAGAATGGATATAAAGAAAAGGCTGTATGAGGGTGGATTGGTACCGACTGCATTATGTGGGGCTGAAACATGGAACATGGGTGTAACAGAGAGGAAGAGTTTGAATGCAATGGAGATGAGGTGTTTGAGGAGTATGTGTGGAGTGAGGCGTATGGATCGAGTGTGAAATGAAGTCCGGAGGAGAACTGGAGTTATACGGGAGATGGCTGAACGAGTTGAACAGAGAGTGTTGCGATGGTTTGGGCATATGGAGAAAATGGATGAAGAGCGATTGGTGAAAAAGATAACTACGTCAGATGTGAGAGGTGTAATGCCGAGTGGAAGACCACGGATATGATGGATGGACAGTGTGAAGAGAACAGTAGATGAGAGAGGGATTGCTGTAGAACAAGGAAGAATGACTGCATGTGACAAGGATGACTGGAAAGAAATTGTGAATGAATGAATGGCGGCGCGGTCCTGAGGGGATATTCTCCCGCATTTGGTCTGATCAGCTAATCAGGTCAGGTGCGGGTAAGGGGATGGGTCCATAATGATGTGGCAGGGGTAAACCAACCCTGCTGTCGGGCCCTGCGCGGATGTTGCTGAATGCGCTGCAGTTGACCGTCGTACGGTGTGGTGCGGTGAGGATCTGTCCCTTCTCCCCTTGAGATTAAGTACTAGTAAATGTGTGTGTGTGTGTGTGTGTGTGTGTGAGTGTGTGGAGTCGTGGATTTTTTTCCTCCGGAAGTTTCCAATATTCTCCGAGAACACTGCGTACGACAGCAAACAGGACCATTCTGATAGGGAATATTTTGGTATTAGTAATGACTTTATCTGGCAAGCTAAGCCTATCTAGTTAGGCCCTTCAGTCCCATAACGTCGTTATTTTATTGTTGCTATCTCCAGACTCTTATATTTACCGAAGCTAGTGTTTTCGGCTTCGGGGGATTAGATATGACCTTCATTAACTTATTCACTACAAGAACTCTCTCCTGATCTGAAGAAAATCTTTTAATGGTATCAAGGATTTGATAACATCACCTGATAGAAGAAGTTACGAAAGCTCATCTTCACAAATACCCTCTCTTCTTCACTCCCTGTCTTCTTCAAGCCCCTTCCCTTCATTACTCACTTCCCTTTTATACTCCCCTCTTTTATCCACGCCCCTCCTCTTCTCCACCCCCCCTACACCTCTCTTTCCCCTCATTCCTACACATTCCACTCTTCCACCCCCCTCCTCTTAGTCTTATCCCCCCCCCCCCAACCTCTAATCCATTTCATCCCTCGCAGATTCTGTCTCCTCCCTTCTCCCTTCGCCATCCTCCGCTGCTACTCTTCCTCCCCTCTCATACCTTTATCTGTTTCATTCTCCACTTCCTCCCATGCATCTTTCCTTCACTGTAATCCCTTCTTCTTTCTTCCCCGTCTCCTCTTCACTCCTCCGACCGTCTCCGCTCCTTCGCCCACCCCGCTCCTCCCTCTCCCTCCGTCTATCTCTTCGCACTCTCACTCCCGCTGCCTTTCTCACCCTTCCCTTCTCTCTTCCCAGTCCACTCTCCCTCATGCCTCCTTTCTTCATTCCCAGGCGTCCTTCTTCGCCGTCGTTCATATCTCTAGAAGTTTTTAACGGATTTCAACATTTTTATGGAATTTATTCCCAGTAACTCGCAAAATTTTGGCCAGTGTGTGTGTGTGTGTGTGTGTGTGTGTGTGTGTGTGTGTGTGTGTGTGTGTGTGTGTGTGTGTGTGTGTGTGTGTGTGTGAGAGAGAGAGAGAGAGAGAGAATGAATGAATGAATGAATCATTTACACCCCTCTTGTTTTCACCTTCTGCATCTGCATAATAATAGTCCTTTTCCTTCCTCTCGCACCCAATTTCATCTTTTCGGCGAATTTTCTCGGATTCTCTCTTAATTCCCTTTATTAGGTGCAGTCTGCCGGGAGTTTTCATTTTTCATTTTTTGTATAACGTCTTGCATTTTCGGGAGAATGGGCTTCAGATATTTTAACTTTTTTTTTTTTTCAACTGTGGCTTAATGTTTGGTAGTATACTTTTTTATCATGCTTGTATTTCGTTTTGTGTTTTGCTTTTCTGTTTCTTGGTTCTTATAGAAATATTGTTTATTTCTCTCTCTCTCTCTCTCTCTCTCTCTCTCTCTCTCTCTCTCTATGTATTTATGTACGTATGTATGTATAAGTGGGATTAGGAAAAACACAAGTAAGAAATTGGACTTTATTCTCTGATATTTCAAGCAGAGGCATATATTCTTTGGTGTGATAGAAAGAGTGATAAGCATAGATCTGAGGAGCAAGAAACTTGGAAGCTTTGACATCAAGGCTCACTTTACCGACGTGCTTGTAGAAGGGGCAATACTGGCTTTTAGCAGAGCCATGGAAGGATAGACGGGGAACATCCAGTACAGAATGGTGATTATTTGGAACTCCGTAAACCCACAAACAAGGACGACTTCATTTATTAGTCCCCTACCTGTGAAGTCGGTGGGGGACTGTAGGTTTCCGCAGTTCCGTCACTATGTCAGTATATCAGTATGTCAGTACGTCGGTACATCAGTCCGTCTGCAGTTTCGTGTCCGCTCTGTAACTTCCACATGACGGCCCGTCGCGCGCAACAACCAGCCATCTGCTCCCAAGGTCAAAATCACACTTGGGGCTCAAACAAGATCGTTTTTAATTTCGTGTCCGCTCTGTAAGTTCCACATGCATGGAAAGATTTTGATATAACTTCACACAAATGTTTCCCATACCATGACGGTGTGCCGCGCGCAAATCCAGCCATCTATTCCCAAGGTCAAGGTCACACTTGGGCCTCAAACAAGGTCGGGTGCTGCCATACTTAACAGCCATACCTACATTCGTGTCCGCTTTGTAACTTCCACATTCACGGACAGATTTTGATATAACTTCACACAGTTGTTCCCCATACCATGACGGTGTGTCGCGTGGAACTTCCAGCCATCTACTCCCAAGGTTAGTAACATATTTATGGTTATCATCCGGTTGGGGACTTCGTAGTGCATGGCAATACTGAATGCACTTGTTTTCCTTTTGCGCACAATATGGAGACAGAGTCGAGGGTTGTGGTCGGATTTTTTTTTTAATGGAGCGATGGAAATATTCAGCATTGAATTTTGGGAGGAGGAGTTCAAATATATTATCGACAGGTTTACAGAGCTATTCAGTAGGATTATTAATTAGAGTACAGAAGAGAGCAGTAAGCATACAAAACATGCGTTAAGATACCATATCGAAGAAGAAATATATAGTGGCCCCAAACTCCGTTGAGTCAAATTAGCATGGAGAATTTCTTCAGATATAAGGGGATACACATTGCAGCAGCAGCAGGAAGAAAGATAAGTGGCGTCGTGAAGGTTAAAAACAACGACAGAGAAATAATTGAAAACAATGTACTTATACATTCTAGTGAGTGGTATTTCATTTACTATGGTAGATCCTCTTAGGGCCTTGAGGATATAATATTATGAGCATAAAAATGGCGTATGGTGGCAGCCTGTCAGATTCTTTGGTTGTACATATGAATAAGTATAATCACTTACCAAGATGGGAGGAAGCGAAAGTTATGCACAGATATTTAAATAAATGGATAAGGAAGGCTGTGTAAACAGCTCACTTATGTACAAAGAAGGATAACACAGGTAATCATCGTGAGGTTATTCTGTCTTGGGCGAGGCCGAGTGCGGAAATAGCAGTCAGAAGGTACGGTGAAATCACGTCAAGCAGGTCAGGTTATGGGAGGCGCAGAAAGCCAGTGAAAGGTGGGGATTCAGCGAGTACTTAAGTAGCTTACATCACTCCAAATATAGCATTCTCTTTGACAAAGGTTTCTCGTTGAAACGTCAGAAAATAAACTCGAATCTCTCACCTGTTACTCCTGACCACTCTATAAAATCCGCTTGTCAGTATGCAATATTTACACATATGGAGAGAGAGAGAGAGAGAGAGAGAGAGAGAATTAGTGCAGAACAGTGGCCACTGGTAAATATTTAGAAATGAAATATGTGGGCATTTTCTCACTTTGTTTAGTCGTTGTCGGTAGCAACAAATAACATAGAAGTGGTCTAGAACACTAGAAATGTTGAGGACACTGACTGTGTAAGAAATAAGAAATGTACTGTATTCTTGCATGTATGCTCATGCAATTTGAAAAATAAAGTACATATCACCTTAAATATTTGATTATGTTAATATCTAAAATGTGTTCATCCACATACCATATTCATACATACCGGGTAGACATACTGGAGTAATGTGTAACTATGCCCATACACATACGTAAATATCCAGTTGTAACTTCACAGTCTTGTATTGCAGTACCACGGCTATTACACGCGCCCCTCTCTGTTCACACCCACACAGCCCTCCTTTCACCTACACACACCTACATCTTTACCTTACAGAGTGTATCCTATAGACTAGACCCCATATACACACCACCACCACCACTAATACCTTCCTCACACCACACCTATTCACAACCCTCCTTACCTTTCCCTTAGTCCATTACAGCACCTTTTCTGAGGCTCTTTGGAAATTTTTCCTTTCTACTTAGTCTTCCTTTTCGCCTTGGGGGTTTCTTTACGTTATATGTCTCTGACGCATAATGATACACACACACACACACACACACACACACACACACACACACACACACACACACACACACACACACACACACACACACACACACACACACACACACACACACACACACACACACACACACACACACACACACACACACACACGTTTGTCTAGGTCTGTCTTTTTATGTTCATCTCTCTCTCTCTCTCTCTCTCTCTCTCTCTCTCTCTCTCTCTCTCTCTCTCTCTCTCTCTCTCTCTCTCTCTCTCTCTCTCTATTTTATATCAGGTTAAGAGTTGTTTTGAGAGAAACTTGACAGATGACATTAAAAGGACAGAGGTGTTTATAATATATTTAGAATAGTTGTACTCTGAATATAAGTGGTAATACAAGTCAGCTTTATACCATCGGTGAGCTTTGTCATATATTATTATTAGTCTTCGCTCCTAAAAGTCACTCAGTTCAGTGAAATCGTTTTGACATTAACCTGAGTAAAACTATAAGGCTGTGGCGGTCATGAGGGTTTTAGTCGTACCAGTGTTAATATTCTGGATCATACGACTCATTTTCAGCTGAGTAAAATCTCTAGAAGTTAGCTGGAATAATGCAAGCTGTCTCCATTATGAGAGAGTGTAGGTAACGAATGGTGCCAGACACCTTCATATGCCTCCACACGGGCGCTAATACCCACCGTTTATGCTGAATACATGCTAACTACTACTTTAAGGACTGGCTCTATCCCACTTTCTCCCATCTCCTCATTGTCACGAATGCTACCGTTTTTTTCTCTCTATCGTCTCTCCTCTTTATTTTTGTCCTTAGTGATTTAGTGACGTTGAATATTATCGTCACTGTAGGTGGGTGTATAGATCATTATTTTATCATGATCATATTGTTATTATATTTTTTATTATTATTATTATTATTATTATTATTATTATTATTATTATTATTATTGTTGTTTTATTTTTATCATTATTGTCACGACCATCGTCAGTGTTACTGGCACTGTCGCCTCGAGCACCACCGTTATCATTTGTCATTATTATCGTTACTCCCACCGTCATTCATCACCCACCTTCATCATCATTATCTTTACCATCATCACTCATCATCGCCTTCAGTACCATCCTCATCCTCATCCTCATCATCATCTTCATCACTTACATAGATCGGATTATTTTTCATTTCTTTCCCCTCTTAATGTGCACTATCATATATGAGAGAGAGAGAGAGAGAGAGAGAGAGAGAGAGAGAGAGAGATTTACCCGGCTGGAGTGAGGTAATGAGTAAGATAACCCGCTGCGAAATATGATGATGTGCAGTAAGTGTGAGAATTAAAGAGATGTGGGGAAAAAAGTGAGAGAGAAAAATATGAGCCAGCTTAGCGAGTGGAAAGAGTGAGCGGAAATAAAAAGGGTGAAGAGAAAGAGGGTGGATTATGAGACTAGAGAGTGAGGGAAATGAGCAAAAAATGACTCCGGAATATGATGATGGTTAAGAGAGCTGAGGTTCAGGGGAGAGGATGGAAATGATTGAAGGAAGATGATAATATGGAAGGGGAGAGGGAGAGGGAGAATGAGGGGAGAGGATGGAAATGACTGAAGGAAGATGGTAACAGGGAAGGAAGAAAGGAAGAATAAGAATGAGAGGAGACGGTGGGAGTGAGTGAAAGATGATGTTAATAGGGAAGGGAGAGAGAGAATACTAAGTAAAAGTAAGCAAGGGAAGGAAATGATCGTGAAAAGAAATGATAATGAGGGGAGAATAAAAGTAACTGATGGAAAGTACTACTAGTAAGGAAGCAATGAATAGCTGTGGATGAAAATGATTCGAAGAAAAAGATAATACGTGAAAAGACAAGGAAATTACATGAAAATAACAGAGAAATTTGATCATGAGGAAAGCTGAGAGTGAGGAAATGAATGTGTGAATCGATTTAACAAGGAAAACGGTAAGATGAAAATAATGAGAAGTTAACAGTGAAAGTAAAAGGACGGTGAGACGTTAAAGAGGTAAAACTAATGCATGGATGGCGAGTAGACTGACAGGGTGTGTGAGATGATGATGACATACGTACAGTACTTATGTATTATGTAAGATGTAATATCTGGGTTGTTATACTCATGCAGTGTATAAGAAATATCTGTATAACAACCATACATTGTGACTGTGAATCCTGCTTTGTCTGTGACAGTGCGTAAAGAGAAACACCAAGTGCAGAATAGGGACCCAGTTTATTTGACGTTTCGTTACTATCATCCCAGTGTAAAGTCCGTTTAAGGCCCTGACTCTATCGTGTGTGTTATTCCTGTAGAAGCCAGCTTTAGCGAATCGTCGAATAAACTAGGTCCCAGTTCTACACTTGGTGTTTCTCTCTGCAACCTTTCATGGTATTGTATATCCACGTAATGTGTTAAAAATATTCACATGTTCATGCATAAAGAATCAGAGGCAATTTGTCATTTTGTCTATCTGTCTGTCTTATCTGTTTATCTGTCTGTCTGTTTCTCTGTCTGTCTGTTTCTCTGTCTGTCTGTCTGTTTCTCTGTCTGTCTGTCTGTCTGTTTGTCTGTCTGTCTGTCTGACTGTCTGTCTATCTATCTATATATGTGAGTATCTATCTATCTCTATCTGTCTATTTATCTATCAATCTGTCTGTCTATCTGTTTGTCTGTCTGTTTCAGTCTATCTATCTATCAATCTATATTCGTGTTACCCAGTCAGTAATGCGATATTTCTCTCAATACAAAGCCTATTCACCATTCACAAACCCAGCCCTCTCTTCTTCCCACACCACCCTCTCTCACAGCATATCACCCCTACTTATAGCTCGTTAGTACAGTACCGAATATAGGAGCGTCAAAGTGAACGAAAATGAACTGACGTATAGTGACCGTCCATCGTAGGTGTGTGTGTGTGTGTGTGTGTGTGTGTGTGTGTGTGTGTGTGTGTGTGTGTGTGTTTCCCATCATATTTTTGTGGGGTGTTGATCAAAAGGGAGGTCTCAAAAATGGTGTGGCAATGTATGGTGTGGTATGTGGTATGGGTTATGAAGTGCGGCCAATATTGGTTACGCAGAGGGTGAGAGAGAGAGAGAGAGAGAGAGAGAGAGAGGGGGGGGGGCTTTAGGAGAGTTTTCTTAGTATCATCATCGACAACGTCCTCATCATTTTCCCAATGCCTCTCGTCGCCTTATGCAACCCGAAGAGAGAGAGAGAGAGAGAGAGAGAGAGGTTAGGAGGTTGATTAGTATTGTCTATCATCATCATCATCATCATCATTTTCCCAATGCCTCTCGCCGTCCAATTATGCACCCTCCAAGAGAGTGATGAAATGAATTATTATGTCCTGCAGAACCCTGAGTAATCTCTCTCTCTCTCTCTCTCTCTCTCTCTCTCTCTCTCTCTTTTTTTTTTTTTTTTTTTTTTTTTTTGGCTACTGTCCTCACATTTGGTCTCCCTCAGTGCCAGTTAGCCAGACCATCACTGAACTTGAGCAGCCCATCCCTAATATGTTCCTGCAACCTGACCAGACCAATTCATTCACCACTTATCACTTTACCTTTTCTCCCCACCACTCTAACCCATAACAACTTTCCCCCTTCACCACTCACCAATACGAACTAATTTTCCACCTGTCATCACTACAGCTTCCTCTCCACCACACCTACCTATACCAACCTACCCGTTCACGAAGCTCTCACCTGCCAGCTCATTCTCCACTAGTCATAAATCCAACCTCCCCTTTCACCACTTACCGTTAACACCTCACCCTCCACGTCTCCGCTAGAGAAATCCTTGATCTTAAGAGAGTTAAAGGCTACTAGGATGTCTATTACATTTGTTGCTTCAGTAGGCACACCCGAGGCACATTATACAGACTAGTACCAAGCAGTTTTATTGAGCTCAGAATAATACCACCAGCTACGGGGTTGGAATAATACCTCACACTGTGGGTCGTATTCTGAGTGGCTGTGGGGATTTCGTAAAACCTATTTAACTTCGGTATTTATTTTGCACATTACTCCTCTGTATCCTCATGTATTTAATTAATAAATTGTCATTATCAAAACGATATAAATAAAATACAGTGCAAAGATAAATTGTAATGTGTAAAAATCAAATGCAAGGAGGTGCTACTAATCCTCCATTGCCACCTAAAATACTCTCTGTGTACCATAAACATGATGCACCTCCGCTCGTATCTGAATTTCATATCATTGACCTATTTCACACCCATCCTGTGGTTGTTTGATATCACACACTTTATCAGTATATTTTATTTGTCTTCTGAATAACTTCGAACCGCTGGAATGTAGTTGCTTTCTAAAATATTTTAAACTTGTCTGTATATTTCACATTTTATTTTTCACAACTGTTGCATAATAGAGGCGTGAGTTTTATTATAAATTCTTTCTAACATGTTATCTCCATCTTTTATTCAAGCTGTCGACTTGTTACTGAGTTTGGAATAACTGTACATCATATTTTGTTTTTGAACACTTGCACAATGCTGGTTTTACCTAAATATTACTCATAGCACTTTCTCCCTGTTTTTTATTCACTTTTTTAATAATTATGGTTTCTAGCTGCTGAAATGTTTTTAATTTCTGTTAAAAATTCTGTTCACTTTCCCAAAGGTTTTGTTTTTGTCCGTTACTTCTTTGTGTTTTCGTTCTTACTACATAGTGACGACTCTGGTCCAGAGCGGATTGACCTGAAGCATACTATGCTTGTACACACGAGAACTTTCCCGTCTTTACGTTTTAAAACCGTGTACAAGCCATTTGAAAATGTTCTTCAGTCAGTTTTCCTTTTTTGCATGCCTGCTCTTACCATCAATACCCCTTAAAGCTGGAAATTTATACAACGTGTCAAAATGAACTGTACTTCAGAACTATTTGCCTTAAGAAGAAAATGTAAACAGCAGCTACGCATAGAGTGAAAACATCGATCACCTGCGTAACTATTATTATTAGCATTTTTTTTTTTTTTCTTGATAGCGTGTACCTGGGTGTGGTATCTGGAGGCGGCTTTGCTACGATTATCAGTATTGACCTCGAGGATTATTTGTATAAATTAAAAAAAAAAGTTGAAAGAGAGAAGAGGAACTACAAGAAGACAGACACAAAACCATCAGACTCCAAAACAGCCATGCCACGGCTTCTGTTCGAATTCAAATGTGGTTGTGGTACAGAGCGAGTTTGATTCCAGAGTGCCTTCTGATTTGTTATACATGGGAGCGAGAAAACCAATCTTGCGTTTGGCCTCTTGGGAAATATTGTAACAGAATCAGGCTGTGGAAAATGTCTTGTATTTGCTTGCAAGCGTTGCCCCTGTAATTAGATTTCGCATATTTTTACCAAGGTTGCAAAATATACTATATCACCATTAACTTTTTTCCCTGTCATTTATTCACTTCTTGATTAATGAATTCTTCTAACTGTTGAAATATTGATGCGTTCTGTGATTTTAGAGTTCGGTTGGCATTTTATGTTTTACCACGATTGTCAATCAGTCAGATACAAAAGTCACACACTGTCTCACTCTACCTTTTGTCTGCTTCTTGGTGAAACTAACTGTTGTAGCGGTTGTAGCATTGTTTGTTTGTTTGTTTTTTTCATTTTTTTCCACTATTCCAGGATATAACTGAAACATGGAAGTTAATATATTACATTTCACCCCACATTTTCTCCCTGTCATTTATTCAGCTCTTGAATGACTAAACTCTTCTGTCTGCCGAAAAATGTATCAGTTTTGTAGTAACGTACATGTTTAATATGCAATGTATTTTTTTTTTTTCGTCACCACTGTGGAGAAATGGATACATCAGTTGTTTAATACTCTTTTTCACTTCTTCCCTGTGTCCATGTATCTCTGTGGCATTGTCTCATACTGGATCTGTCCTCCATAGAGACATTTTTGCATTAGATATATCTAGATATACTGTATCTCTGTTGTTTTGTGTGTTTTTTTACAGCATCTGAGTTTAGAGTCCAAGTGTATGTAATTTCATTCGTGGTTTATGTAGTTATAATGAGTTCCCAGTTCTGTAACTAATCATATTTTTCGCAATTTTTCCTCGATTCAGTCATTTTTCGCATTTTTCCTCGATTCATTCCTTGTTCGCCTTTTTCCTTTGATTCATTCCTTTGTCGCGTTTTTCCTCGATCATTCTTTTTTCTCTTCTGTGCACATGTGCTCACCAGTTCTACTTAATCTAACCAACATTGTCTTCATTGGGGTTGATACTTCGCTTTTGTTTTACCAACCTTTGCTCATTACAGTTATCTGATATCTCTTCTGCCATCCAGGGTTGTTTCATATTCTGATGGTCGGTTTCGTATAGAATTAACATAGTATTTCTATCGTAATTTATGCAGGTTTGTATAGTATAGCATACTTTATAATTGTATATACATACCAGGTACACTTTCACCTCAGTGTATGTGAACACCGTAAACATGCATTTTGAAGAAAGTGGCCAATGAATTTCTTAACATATTCCTCATGTGTGTATTTCACTCACGGTTACTGCGCCAAGCACCAGTATAATGACTTCAAAATGTGTCACTCCGCAGTCAGGCGTGTCAACCCTTCCGAGATGACACCCTGCATTTTGCTTATGTAATATCTGCACATCCATCCTAAATATTATGGTTATACTAAACATTTGCAGCGTCAGCATAACAATTACTTTACATGACCTATATCATCATCATCATCATCATCAACAGCACCATCATCATCGCGAATACCCGACCAGCATTTCCCACAAGTAAACAGGGGGGGAGGGATTGAATCCAGAAATAGGAACAGGAAAGCACGAAAATTAGACAGCCATCAGCAGAGAGCAATTTTATCCTCTTTCTTGTGCATCGCTGTTGTGTCGCGTTTATTTGCACTCCCTTTTCATTTCCTTCGCACAAACAACCTCCCTCAAACTCATTTACCAAACACTAAAACTCTTTAGGGGGGTTATGTCTGTCTGTCTGTCTGTCTGTCTGTTTCTTTCTCTGTCTGTCTGTCTGTCTGTCTCTTTCTCTGTCTGTCTGTCTGTCTGTCTGTCTGTCTGTCTCTCTCTCTCTCTCTCTCTCTCTCTCTCTCTCTCTCTCTCACCTATTTATCCATTTACTCTCTCTCTCTCTCTCTCTCTCTCTCTCTCTCTCTCTCTCTCTCTCACCTATTTATCCATTTATACCTATTGATTGATCTGTTAATCAAAATAGGTAGCCAGTTACCTGTGTTTCTGTCCACCTGTCTATGATACTTCTTAACCTACAGAGCGGTGCATATGTTTCCCCTCCGTGACATTCATCACTTCAAGGTTTCTGATGTGCTTTAGGGACGGGTCTGTCTGTTGCTGTGAAAGTCAACCATGGAATCACAAAAAGGGTTATTGATTGATAGATAGGTAGATAGGGGGATATATTAGTAGATAGATAGGTAGATAGATAGATATGTTTTGTCTCATCCCCACATTGAAGTTATACACACATTTCCCCGTCAGTCCAATTTAATTCCAATGTAGCCACTGCATGCTTTGATCTCCATGGTGACTCCGTCCATGTAGAGGCAAACAACACACTACCACCAAACACCTCTACCTCACACCAGTAGCGGGGTGTTTGTTTCTCTCTCTCTCTCTCTCTCTCTCTCTCTCTCTCTCTCTCTCTCTCTCTCTCTCTCTCTCTCTCTCTCTCCTTTCCTGTCCCATTCCCTTCTCCAATCTCCCACAGTCCCTTACTTCCATTTGCTTCCCCTTCCCCTTTTATCTCCAATCCTGTCATCCCTCTTTCCCCATCCCTTCCCTTTTCCTCCCCTCCCCATCCCTTCCCTCCCCTTCCTCCCCTTCCACCTGTGCTCCCCCGTAAAAGTATACCACTGCCCTTATCGTCTCCCCTCGGGTCGTGACACGCACCAGACACATACACGTACCAACCCTTTTCCATTACCTTCCCCTTCCATATCTCCTTTATCTTTCTTTCTTTCCTATAATCTTTCCCCTTCCCTTCCCTTCTCTTCCCTTCCCTTCCTTTCCCCTCCCTTCCCTTCCCTTCCCTTTCATTTCATTTCATTTCCACCCCTTCCCTTCCCTTCCCTTTCCGACCCTTACCTTTCCTTCCCATCACTTTCCTTTCCAACCTTTCCCTTCCCTTCCCATTCCTTTTCTTTCCTTTCCTTTTCTTTCCTTTCCTCCCTTTCCCTTCCCTTCCCTTCCCTTCCTTTTCCTACTCTTCCCTTCCTTTTCCTACTCTTCCCTTCCTTTTCCTACCCTTCCCTTCCTCCTCTCCCCCTACAAGTACAGTATTACCCTAATAGCCGCCCATCGGGTCATGTTGTGGACCAGATGTGATTAAGTCCCGTCCTGCCCTTAAATATTCCCTTCCCTTTCTCCCCTTCTTCTCCCCTTCTTTCCCTCGTTACTTACCTTTCCTTTTCCCCCTTCCTTCTCCTCCCTTGTCTCATCCTCTTTTCTTCCTTTTCACTTCCCTTCCCTTGCTTTCCCTTCCCATTCTTCCTTTCCCCTTCCCTTCCGTTTCCTTCCCTTCCCTTCCCTTTCCTACCCTTCACCTTCCATTCATCCCCATCCCTTCCCTTCCCCTCCTTTCTCTTTCCTCCCCTTCCCCTCCTTTCTCTTTCCTCCCCTTCCCCTCCTTTCTCTTTCCTCCCCTTCCCTTCCTTTCCCTTTTCCTTTCCTCCCCCCGTCCCTTCCCCTTCATCCCCTTTCCTTTCCTCCTATCCCCATCGCTTTCCTCCCAGTCTCTTCCCTTCCCTTCCCTTCCCTTCCCTTCCCTTCCCTTTCCATCCCATCCTATCCTATCCCTTCCCTTCCCTTCCCTTCCCTTCCTTTCTCTTGTCTTTTCTCCTCTCCTCTCCTCCCTTCCCTTCCTTTCCCTTCCCTTCCCTTCCCTTCCCTTCCCTTCCCTTCCCTTCCCTTCCCTTCCCTTCCCTTCCTTTCCCTTCCCTTCCCTTCCCTTCCCTTCCCTTCCTTTCCCTCCCCTTCTCTTTCTTCCACTTCCTTTTCCTTTCCTTTCTCCCCTTCCTTTCCTCCCCTAATTCTCCTTTTTCCTCTTCTCTTTCCCTGTCACATTCACTCTTTTTCCCTCTCCTTTCCCTTCCCTTCCCTTCGCTTCCATGCCCCTATCACATCCCTTCCTTCCCGTTCCCTTCTCTTCCGTTTCCTTCCTTTCTTTACCCGTCCCTTCCCTCATCGTCCCCTCCCCTCCCCTCCTATCCCATTCCTTCCCATTTCTTTTTTTTCTTTCGCTTCCCTTCCCTTCGCTTTCCTTTCGTTTCTTTTCCTTTTCATTTTTTCCCTTCCCTTCCGTTCCTTTCGCACTCCTACCCTTCCCCTTCCCATTCCCTTCCTTTTCCCTTCCCCTCCCTTCATCTCTTTCCATTCCTTTCCCTTCCCTTCCTTCTCCTTTCCTTTCCTTCGCTTCCCTTCCTTTTCCTCTCCTTTCCTTTCCTTTTCTTCCCGTCCCTTCGTCTCCCTTTCCCATCCTTTTCTTTCCTTTCCATTCCATCTCTTCCCTTCCCTTCCCCTCTCTTTCCCTTTCCCTTTCCCTTCCCTTCCCTTCCCTTCCCTTCCCTCACCTTTTATTTCCTTTCCCCTCCTTTCCTTATCGTTCCTCTCATTTCCTTCCCTTTCCCTTTCCCCTTCCCCTTCTCTTTCTCATTCCTTTCCCCCTTCCCTTCCCTTCCCTTCCTTTCTGTTTCCTTTCTTCCCTTCCCGTCCCTTCCCTTCCTTTCCTTTCTGTTTCCTCTCACTTCCCGTCCCTGCCTTTCGTTTTCCTTCTCTTCCCATCCCTTCCCTTTGTCTTCCCTCCCTTCCCTTCTCTTCTGTTCTCTTCGCCTCCCTTTCCTTCCCTTCCTTTCTCCCCCTCTCCTTTTCCCTTCCCTTCCATTCCTTTCCTTTCCCTTCCCTTCCTCCCCCACCTGAAAATATAGCATTGTCCTGATAGTCCCTTCACGGCTCGCGACACGACCGAAATTTGCACTTGTTCCATCTCTTCCCTTCCCTTCCCCTTTTCACCGCTCTTTCCCGTACCCCTTCCCTTATTTCCTTTCCCCCCCTATTTTTTTCGTATTCCATTTCCTTCCCCATTTCTCCTCTGTTTTCTGTAACTCTTTCCATCTTCACCCATAATCTTCCATTTTACTGTTTTCTTTCGTGTCACGTTTGATTTTCCCATTCCTTCTCCTTCCTGTAACACCTCTCACCCCTCCATTCCCACCCCTTCTCCATTCCCTTCCCCTCTTATATTTTTCCCTAATCTCTCGCTTTCCCTCCCACTTCCTTTCCATTCCCTCTTGTTTTCTGTGCTCTTCTCTCTGTTTCTCCTGTTTTCTATCAGTTCCTTTCCTTTCCCGTCTCCTCTTCCACTTTCTCATCCCTTCCCCTGTCTTTGACGCACAGTATAATTGTTAGTTGTAACCTGCCCGATAGCGAACAGCTCGAAAAAAACAGGTAGGCTTGTTACTGTTGACTTTCCTTTGTATTCTTTTTGTATTCCTTTGTTACCCTCCCTCCTCTCTTCTCCTCTCCCTCCCTTTTCGCAGTCTGCTCCGCTGTCCCACTTCTTTTCATTTCCTCTTTTTCCTCCTCCTTTCCGTTTCTTGCCTACTCTTCTCATCGCATCTCTTCCATCCCTGCCTTTTTCCTGTCGGCTTCGGCTGGAGGGTTTAGTTGGCGGGGGGAGCCTTCTTGCTTTATTGTCTGTATCTTCATCTCATTGAATTAGATATCATAGTCATATAGTCCTTTCCAGCAAACATATCCTAAAGGACCATTTGTTCTGTTGCCGATTGCTCTCCTTTGTATTCTTTTCTAATCTCTCCTCGTCTCTCCCCTCTTCCCTTTCCTCGTCTTCCCTTTCCTCCTCTTCTTTTCTCCCCTCTCGTCTCTTTCTCTCCCTCCGGCTCGCGACTGGCCCAGATTTGCCCTCGTCCCATCCCTTACCATTTTTCTTCCCAGGTGCCCCTAGAGAAAAATGGTGATGGTATCCCAGGATGGTGATGGTCATAGTGGTGCTGGTGATTGTATTAAAGGTGATGGTGATTGTGATAGTGATAGTGATGGTGATTGTGTGGGTGATAGTAATGATGCCAGTGGGGATTGGTAGTGGTAGTGGTGATGGTGGTGGTGAATGGGAGAGTGATAGTGGGGATAGGAAAAGTGGTGTTGTTGATTGTGAGGGATGGTAAGATAGTGCTGGTGGTGGGGGAGACAGAGAGGGATGGTAATGGGAGCTGGTGATAGGAGTCGTGAGAGTGGTATGGTAATGACGGGAGGATGGTGAAGCTGAGCCTGGTAAGGTGACTGGTTATAATGGGAATGGCGAAAGTGGTTTTGATGGTGATGGAGAGGAAGGCGATACAGGAGAGAGACGGTCGAGGGAGCTTTAAACTACCGTAATTGAACGATTAGTAACATCCCTACCTCCTTCTTTTCCTTTTGCATACTCCTGCCCCTCCCCCCCAGCCTGTTGCACCCTCCTCCATCTCCTGTTGCACCGCCCAAACACACTCTTCCTTCATACAGCCTCCATTTCTTTCCGTCAGTCAGTGAGAAAAGACTTGTAATAGGCTTAGACGAAGGTATATATATATATATATATATATATATATATATATATAGTGTGTGTGTGTGTGTGTGTGTGTGTGTGTGTGTGTGTGTGTGTGTAAATATAGGTAAATATAGCGAGGCCTCACAAGACCCTCACACCTCCTCACACTCCACTCACCACCACACAAAGCCTCTCCACCCTCCCTGTCAGTTCATATCAGATCCCGCATACATTTTTAAAAGCACAACTCTCAGAGCTCTTTTCTGCACACAGACACACTCACTAACACGGACACAGCTATGCACACACACACACACACACACACACACACACACACACATACAAAGCCGTATTTTCGTTAGCTATGAGGCGCTGTTAATACCCCTTCCATACCAGCTTATTCTTAGTTATAGCACGCTCATATTCATTGGTATGTTATTTTGGGAAACTTGTGGACCTTAAGACGATATAACTAAAACTCAAGGGCATATTTGCTCATTCTGTACAATCTTTTATATATTCTTCCTTTCTCCAGATAATCTATGGGACTTAGGATAGACACTGAGAACTGGAGGGGATAGAACTGATATAGTCCTCAGTACGGTAACTCCTGTGCTATTGGACTCTCTTAAACTGAACCTCTTCACCCCGGCGACGTTGACTATTTCATTCATCCTACCCTCAGACGATTTTATTTATCCTCGGGGTGGGACTTTCTAATGAAGGGGATCATTGAAAGCAATAAACAAACCTCTGATTCAAAGCCTTTCGTAAACCGAACACCATCGTCTGAAGGTAGCAAGGATAATCTTAATACATCATCATAATGAAGGGGTTCATAAACTCGTCTGATAGTAATAAGAGTAAACCATCAATATCATGGTACTGAAGGGGTTGAGCTGTAATATAAAAAAAATGATAACGAAGAAACGCCATTTGAATATCAACTTTCTCTGTGATAGCAATTTTTTTTATTTTTATTTATTTTTTTTTAACTAGCAAGGGTACCCGGCGTTGCCCGGGTAGAATCCTCTGATCGCTTTGTCTGGGATCCTGGATGGCCACCCCGCTTGTGGGAGATGACCCATGGGTTCCCATTTTACCCACCGAACCTGTGTTCTTCCTTGGGTCTAATATTTACCAAGGATATATTCCCCATGGATCTACAGTATTCCTACCATGAACCTAGTTTCCCACTACCCAGCCACCCACCAAGTCATCCCAACCACCCTGCTCTCCCACACACCCACCTACCCTACCCATCCACAAGAGCACTTTCCCACCCACTCTGCCTATCCATTTATCCACGCATCTAGCCCACCCACCCATCCACCCACCCACGCTTCCACACCACATCCACTCACGCTGCCTCACGACATCCACCCAACCCATCCATCACATCCACGCTTCACTCTACCCACCCTCCCACACCACCCACTCTACCCACCCTCCCACACCACCCACTCTACCCACCCTCCCACACCACCCACTCTACCCACCCTGTCCCTCCACGCCCACCCATCCACTCAACCAAGCCCACTCATCCACTCAACCATGCCCACCCATCCCACTTGCCCTGCCCACCCCACCAATCCGTTCACCTATCCGACCCGTTGTAACTAATAATTGTGTGATTGTAGAAAGGCTACCATGTTTTCACCATGTTGACAATGATTTATAATAAGTTCAAATTTTTGCATCAGTTGCGCCACTTTAGTAGCTGTAATGCATACATCCAAATTAGCCGCAAAAAGTTACTCTTGTTAGAGCTGTTTAGAGAGTTCTGTATTTATCTCCCTCGATTTCTCTAGAGGGCAAACAGAAACAGACAGAAAGACAGACAGACAGACAGACAAACTCTCTCTCTCTCTCTCTCACACACACACACACACACACACACACACACACACACACACACACACACACACACACACACACACACACACACATATATATAGATAGATAGATAGATATGGATGTCTGGTACCACTACATAGTATATTGTACAGGGTGGTCCGTAAAGAGTGCACCACTAGAAATCCCTACCGTTGTATTGTGTGCTGCGGGGACGGTTCAGTTTGCTGATGTGGGCGTGAGTGTAGCAGTGGGACAAGGAAATTAGTAAATAACGCAGGATAGGCATTGATAACGCTGATTGAGCCATCCCCACAACGCCCAAGAAATTGCAGGGTGGAGTGGAAGGGGAGTGTTATATGTGGACCACCCTGTACTCGTATATCCATATTACCAGAGCGCCCCAGTAGTGATGGGTCGCTGATGAAATACTTGTCTAACCTGTCCAGTTCGAGGAGTCTCACTTAAGCATAAAAGATTAATCGAGAGAGAGAGAGAGAGAGAGAGAGAGAGAGAGAGAGAGAGAGAGAGAATTATAAGAAACGTCATCGTGGTGCACGGGTGGAAGTATACATTAAAATAGAAAAAAAAGGGGGTTTAAGAAGCCATGTGGAGAGAATATGGAATTACAGAGTATATAGTATGTGCGGGAGATGAAGGAGAACGGGAGGGGGACACCGAGGGTAAAGTGGAGGAGGTGTACTCGGATGAATTACCGTGGTGTGAACTGGAAGGAAGGCAGCCTGATGACGGAGAACAGGACGACATGGAGGAGATTTGTTTGTGGCCCATCCCTCCGCCTCGTATTAAGGCGTCTGGCTATAAATAGATAGATAGACAGACAGATAGGTAGATTGATTGATAGATAAAAGCCTTCGAGCTCGCAAAAGTTCGTGTCAGTGGGAAAACTTAGGGGAAAATACTTACATACTGTATATACCTTACGTACATACATACATACATACACACACATACATGCATACATACATACATACACTTATTCAGTTCTCTCTCTCTTACTCCCACTCCCAATCTCACACACTGTTACATTCATATTTTCACCTCTACACACTGACTTCCACTCGCACTTCCACCCTCCCACCATCATACTTTCACCCTCTCTTTGTCATTCCCACTTTCACACCGCCTCCCTCTCACTCTGACTCCCCTCAAAACACTTCCACCCATTCATTTCCACTCACACTTAAATTTCTCCCTCTCATCATCATTCCAACTGTTAACTCACTCAACCGCCTCCTCATTGTCAAGACCACAGTCACTCACTCGTCCATCCTTTCACTCTCAGTCCCACTTTCACCCACGCTTCCACTCTCTCACCATCAGGCTCCACTGCCGTTCCATCACACACCCTACAACCATCAATCCCACTTACACTCACTCATCCACCCTCTCACTGTCAGTTCCACTCACACTTGCTCTTCCACTCTCTCACTAAATACCACTTGTACTTACACTACTGTATACTCACACACTACCATTCACATTGTCACTTACATTTTCACTCTCCATCACCCTCTATCACACTTCCACTCCCTCACTCCCTCTCTCTCTTCTACACTTCCGTGCTCTCCCTCTCGTTCCCACACATACTTCCGTCTTCTCTCACTCACTCCCAGTTACACTTCCACTCTTTCACTCTCACACATCCACCGTGTCTCTGTTTGTCTAACATGCTGTCTAGCGTGACTGTGTATATAAAGAGGAGACTGAGGGGAAACAAGGTACACACACACACACACACACACACACACACACACACACACACACACACACACACACACACACACACACACACACACACACACACACACACTCTCTCTCTCTCTCTCTCATATATATATATATATATATATATATATATATACTGTACATATGTGCTCTAGCGTGCATGCATGAAGCCAGCGTGAACAGCACCCACACGTTTCCCGTATCCTCTCGCCAGGGTTCACCTCCAGTGGGTCAGAAAGGGAAGGGGTGGAGTGGAGTGGAGTAGAGTTGGTTAGCTTTCACGCCATCTGCTTTATTCACAAGCCAACTTATTCACCTCACACCTGCATTTTTTCTCTGAAGTTTCCAGCCTGAACAGAAAGTTCCATAGTTTCTGTGCACGATATCATTTAATCCCATCATTAGGCGTTTGCATACTGGCCACGACAACACATACCTACATATACATACATACGTACAGACGTCGGAATAAGTTCGTTTCCTTTTCTGTGTTTGTAACACTGCTCGATGGAGAGGTATCCCCTCCTCCTCCCTTCCTCATAGTCCCACACTCCCACCCAACCCCCCCACTTTTCTCTCCGACCCCATAACCCCACCCAGTACCCTCCATACTCTCGCTCACAGCTAGGTAGGGGTTTCTGTATTTCAAGCACCTCTCTAATTACGTATAGTCCGAACAACTAATAAGGGAATAGTACAGTATATATCATAAAACAAGTTAGGAAAATGTTTACTACACTGAGAGAGAGAGAGAGAGAGAGAGAGAGAGAGAGAGAGAGAGAGGGGGAGAGAGAGAGAATAAATCTGCTGTGATTAAATGTTGCGGCAGTAGACACTTCTTTTACACACACACACACACACACACACACACACACACACACACACACACACACACACACGGGGGGGGGGAGTTTCAAGGAAAAGTTAGGATAATGACTATGCAGCCCATACCGTGGAGATATTTCTTGTTTGCCTGGGAATGCATGTCCAATTCACATTTATTCTAGTGTAAGATCCTGCCGATGAATCCCTTAAACTTTACTGTAGTGTTAACAACGTCCATGTTGAGGCAGTTCCATGTGGAGCAGATCTTGCACGTGAAAAAGTTTTCACGTAATTCTGCTGGTAAATTCTCTCATTTACAGCTTCTAACCATGGTTGTGTGCCGAATCCGTGTTAAGAGTAAGCAACTTTGTATGTACTGATTGTGAAACCCACTCAGATTTTAAACACTTTAATGAGCTGACCTATAATAGTAGTCTACGAGTTTGTACTAAAAAAGTCCCACAGCCCTCAGGTGAATCTGATACCTTAGTCTCCTGGAACTATTTTTAAGCCGACGTATGTCTTTTTCAAGCGACCAAAATTCCACAGCAACTCAGGAAGTGGCAGTATTAAGGAGATAATGAGAACAATCTCTTTATTCCTAGAGAGAGAGAGAGAGAGAGAGAGAGAGAGAGAGTAAAATAATGAAAGTTGGGGAAGAGAAAGAGAGGTGGAAAGAACAGTGAGAAGGAATGGAGGGGAAGAAGAGAATACTGCGAAAGAGAGAGAGAGAGAGAGACTTGGAATGGTAAGAACAATCAGGAGAAATTCTAATAAAAAAAGTGAGTGAGAGAAGAAACTGAAACAGTGAGAAAGAAAACACGCAGGTGAAAAAATGGAACAATACAGTATTATAGGAGTGACACAGGCACGGAAGAGCGCGCGGACGCGCACGCACACACACACACACACACACACACACACACACACACACACACACACACACACACACACACACACACACACACACACACACACACACACACACACACACACACACACACACACACTCTCTCACTCTCACTCACACTCACTCACACATTCACACACATTCACACACTCACACACACACTCACACACTCACTCACTCACAAACTCACACACACACACACACACACACACACACACACACACACACACACACACACACACACACACACACACACACACACACACACACACACACACACACACACACACACACACACTGCTCGCTAATGCAGTGGTAACGTTCCCGCTTGCCAACTGGTGGACGGGAGTTCGCGCCTCGCTCAGGTTGCGAAAAGTTTCACTGACGAAGTGGGTGGTTACTGTCCCCCTTGAGCAAGGGGACGGGTGTGTGCGTGTGTGAAGGTCACAGCCTTGCCCTTAGATCGGACTATATGAGCTCTCAGCTCCCTTCCGGGAGGGTAAAAGCTGACGATCACGACCATCAAGACTGATCCTGACCGACCCGGTGAATTACACACACACACACACACACACACACACACACACACACACACACACACACACACACACACACACACACACACACACACTCACAAACGCACACTTTCTGAATATTTGTCGACCTATCTGTCTGTGCCTGTCTGTGTACTCCCCCCCCCCTCTCTCTCTCTCTCTCTCTCTCTCTCTCTCTCACTTTGAATCCCTTGTCTCATCCCGTTTCCTTGCCCCTCCTTCCCCTTTCTTTATATCTATCTGCTCAGTTCCTACCTCCCTCCCTCTCTCTTTCCTCTCCTTCGTCTGTCTCCCCCTCTTTCACTCCCTCCTTACCTCACCCATCTTTCTCCCTCCCTGTGTCACAACTTCGTCATAGGCTACTTTTTTCATCTGTCACATGTCACCTTTTTTTCTCCATTACTTACTCCATATTTCTTTACTTGTACTAAATCCATTTCCTTGACTGCTTTCTACCCCCAGTAATAACTGCATGTTCTTTTTCTCTCTCCATCTCTCCCTGTCACCCTAAGTCTCTTCTTTCATTGCGCTCTTCCCACTGTCTTTCCCTCCCTCCCTCCCTCTCCCTCCCCATGTCTTCCCTTCTTAACATCCCCCCTCCTCTTTCTTGCCCTAAAAATTAAACTGTTTTCTTCCCACCCTTAATCTCTACTTTCTCTCTGCAAATTTCTCTAATTTCTCTGTTTCTCTCCCTCCCTTTTTACTTGAATGTCATTCTTTTTACTCAGCCTCAATGCTTTCGTCTTATCCTGCTTAGTTCTTTCCCTGCGTCCTTGCCAGAATAACACACACTCTTCCTTCTCCCTGTTACCTTGTCTCCTTTTATAATTTTCCTCATTATCGTTCTCAGTATTCCGTTCCTTAGCTGTCTTTCCCATTTTCTCCTTTTGTTATCTCTATTTCTATGTTTGCTCCATTCCCATTTTCTCTCAGCTGTCTCCCCTTTTGTCTCTACTTCCCTGTCTCCCAGCCTTTCTATTCACATCTCCCTATTCTCTTTCCCTTTTCACACTGCCTGTATCTTATTTCACTTCTCACTGTCTCTTCTTCTCACTCTCTGTCTCTTTTCTTAGCTTTCGTTGTTCTCTCCTTGCCTCTCCCCTTCTTATTTTCTCTGTAACTGTCCTCTCATTTCTCATTTTTCCACTCGCTCTCCCTCTCCGCCTGTCGCTTAACTCTCTCTCTCTCTCTCTCTCTCTCTCTCTCTCTCTCTCTCTCTCTCTCTCTCTCTCTCTCTCTCTCTCTCTCTCTCTCTCTCTCTCTCTCTCTCTCTCTCTCTCAGTGTAGTAAACATTTTCCTAACTTGTTTTATGATATATACTGTACTATTCCCTTATTAGTTGTTCGGACTACACGTAATTAGAGAGGTACTTGAAATACAGAAACCCCTACCTATAAAAAACCCCTACCTATAGCTGTGAGCGAGAGTATGGAGGGTACTGGGTGGGGTTATGGGGTCGGAGAGAAAAGTGGGGGGGTTGGGTGGGAGTGTGGGACTATGAGGAAGGGAGGAGGAGGGGATACCTCTCCATCGAGCAGTGTTACAAACACCTTAGTCCACGGAAAAGGAAACGAACTTATTCCGACGTCTGTACATATATATATATATATATATATATATATATATATATATATATATATATATATATATATATATATACCCACAGCAAAAACAGAATACGCCCACTGACTGATAGTCCCTAACCATTTCAGTACGACAGGTCTCGTCACTGCAAAATAAAACCACTTGTCCTTAGCCAGAATAGAAGGTAGAGTACCATTAAGAACTGAAGGGATAAAAAATTGTTCCACCTATTAGTAAACAGTGTGATTTTGTGTTCTTTCTAGCAGTTTGCAGCCGCAGGTATACACAGAAGCTTCAGGCACCGAGTTAGTATTTACAGAGCAGGACAAAATGTTAATTAATCTTTGTACTTACATCGCACTTCCACCATTACTTTTAGTCGCCTTTTGCGACACGCAGGAAAGACATGGATAGTACTGTTCCCCATACCCCCTATCATACCGCGGGGTGTAGTGTGGCGGTCAGAAGTCCCATTTACACTTCCTTGGTATTACGTTGCAGCTTATATTGTACTGTACTCACTTTAAAATCCGAAATATTACCGTAAGTCCATCTTGAATTCAGAGCTGTGACAAGAAGCATACATTAGAATATGGTGCAAGTAACGAATAATCGCTTTTTGTGCCGATGTAGAACTGTTGTAGTATTGTTCTGCCACTGAACTACGGGATCTAGGCAGCAGAAAGACGAAAATGTAGACCTGGTTAATTTGAAAAGAGGAGAGTTAGATCCAGTTGAATTAACCAGTATGCACAGGGGGGAATGGAAGGAATGTCATTTCGCTTCATTAGTTCCGAGCTCATGGAGTATATGAAAATTAAGAAATAATAAGTAAAAAACTTCCAAAAAAAAAAAAAAAAATCGAAAGAGGAATGGATTACACCAAACAATAAAAAAAGGAAAAAATATGAAACAGGTCCGAAGAATGGCACTAGGAACTCAACAAATTATATCCCTGAAACACAAAAATAGCGAAGTCATCAAGTGCAGAGAGAAAATGGTGAAGAGAGCTGAAATATACTACAAAGAACTGTATCCATCAAAAACTATGGTAACAACAGTTGACTTTTCAGTTGACGCAAGTGAAATACCAGAGCAACACCAGATGACGAGAAGTATAATTTTCTCGTAAAGGCATGAAATGAAGAAATGCCCTTGAAGAAGATGGAATAGAGGCAGATTTGCTGTCAGATGTAGGAGCAGAAAGTCAAAACCGGCCCGCCCACTCATTTACCCAATGTATAGATTAGAAAATTCCCTAAACTTGGTTTAATGCATTAGTTATTATAATGTACAAGAAAGGTGACTCAGAAGATCTTAGGAACTATCGACCTATTAGACTATTATCAGTTAATTACAAATTCTTCTCTGAAGTCCCTACGAACAAAATAAAAACAAATATGGATGAAAACTAACCTCATGAGCAGGCAGGATTCCGAAGCGGGTATTCGACAACAGATCATCTACACACAGTGAATAAGCTGATTGAAAAATCTACAGAATATAATAAACCACTCTGTAGGTTTTTGTCGACTATGAAAAAGCTTTCGACTCAGTGGAGACATAGCAATTATAAATTCATTGCGGGAACAAGCAGTAAACGAGAACATTGTAAAACTGTGAATATATATGCAAAAATGTAACTGCAGTAGTTATTTTAGAGACTCAAAATAAAGATTGAAAAAGGTGTGCTTCAGGGAGATCGAATGTCGCCCATAAATTATTTACAGCATTTGTTGAATGCATTTTCATAAAGCTAGGGTGGGAGAACAAAGGAGTAAACACAGATGTAAAAAACGTAACACATTTAAGATTTGCAGTTGGTATTGTCCTAATTTCAGAAACAATGGAGGCATTGCAAGAAATGTTATATGACCTAAGTAGAGAAAGTTACTAAGTAGGGCTAAAGATGAACCAAAGTAAAATTAATGTTTAAAACCAAAAAAAGTCATGAGGATAGATGAAGAAATTCTTGAAGTTCAGGAGTAAAATTACTCGGGCAAATGCTAAAAGTAACGAAAGGCTATTAAAACAAAATAAAAGGACGCATTACAATTGGATGGAAAGCTTTTGGTAAACATTATGAAAAGCTGCATTCAGTGTCTATGAAAAGTAAAGTCTGTAACGAATGTACAGTATAATCCCAACTATGACCTACGATTGTAAGGCCTGGAAAGCAACAATAATTCTTGTAAAGAAACTAATCCGTTCTCAAAGGGCAATGGGAACGTCGGTGTTGGGAATGTTTTTGAGAGACAGGAAGAGATCAACATGGGTGAGAGGGGAGACTAAAGCCAAGACCATGATAGAATGTATAAATGAACAGAAATGGAGGTGGGCAGGTCATGTAGCAAGAATAAGGGATAACCATTGGAGCAAAGGGCCTGCCTGACTGGACTGTAGGGATTACAAACGTTGCGGAAAAAGGCCAAACAGGTGGAGAGATATGACAAAGAAGTTTGCAGGCAAAATCTGTCAGATATAGGCTCAGTCAGGGAATTCTTGAAGAAGCTTGTGGGAGCAATTTGTTCAGCAGTGAACTTGCAGTGGCTGATGATGATGATGTGTAGGCTTGCTATGGCTGATGATGATGATATGTGGATTTGCCATGGCAGATGGTGATGATGATGTGTGGACTTGCAATGGCTGCTGCTGCTGCTGCTGCTGCTGCTGATGATGATGATGATGATGATGATGATGATGATGTAAAATAAGTTGCTAAGGAAGAGGTTCTGCGAAAATATTGTTCATTTCCCCTACTTTACGTTCCTGCTGGAGGAACCGACCTCCCTCGCCATCACACCCTCATCACTTATCAGCACTTCGCCCACCCACCCTCCCACGCACTCATTAGATCTGGCACTCGCATTTTTATACGCAAGCATCACCTTCCCACCACGGTACGTATTCCATCTTCCGCTTTTCCACCGTCACATTTATAATCTTATTCTTCATCGTCCTCGTCATAGTGGTCGTCGTCGTCGATAACAATACCAGTACTCTTTGTGCGAAGATGTGTTGCTTGATAAATGTACGGACTAGAAAAAATTATTTATGTACTCGTATATGTGTATATCGGTAGATATATTTATTTATATTTATTTATTTCCGTAGTATTAATCATTTGCATTTGACAACAAGTGTGTGGCTCGGGAAGTTTACCAGAATTCTGGGAATAGCCCGCCGGACAAAATAATTGCTCACTCATGCATAACGGCATCGCATTTCGGCCCCAACTTGCACCAGAAACACAGTGAGATTTTACTTAATATCATCAGACCAAAGTGTAGCAGTATTTTAATCTTTGCTTCCGCATTCTTAGACTTGGTTATTTTTATTCTGATTTTTAAAATGCATTTATTATTCCATCTCTGGAAATATAGTTTGACTACCTCTTTTACCACAGACTTGAATGACTAATTTTGTGGCCACGTAACATTGCCTCTTTGTGTGGTAATGACGTTGGTGAGGTGCCTTTCATGGTGGTGGCGTGAGTCAGGTACCCCCTCCCCTTCCACAACACACACAAGGCGAGTGGTCATTTCCTCTTGCTGACCCCCCCCCCTTCCCTTGCGTTCCCGTTCCCCACCCTTCCTTCTCTCCTATCCCTCTTCCTTCCCTACTGTTCTTCCTTCTTCTACTCTTCTCCAGCCTTCGCTTCCATTACCCTAGTTTCCCTCCCCTCTTGCCTTTCCTTCCTTTCTACTGCCCTGCCTCCACCATTCTGTTTCTCAAGTTCTCCTTCATCCTCCCTGTCCCTCTTCCTTTCCCTTTCTCTTCCTCTTCCATTTTCCCTTCCCCTCCAATTCTCCTCCTTTCTCCCTCCTTTCCTCTCCTTCCTGCTCTTCCTTTCCTCTTCTTCATCCCTCCCTTTCTCTTTCTCCCACAGCCTCGGCCGATGTACGTTTGCTTTGTGAGACATTTACGCCTCAGGTATTTCGAATTCTAAATTTACTTAGGTGTGTGTGTGTGTGTGTGTGTGTGTGTGTGTGTGTGTGTGTGTGTGTGTGTGTGTGTGTGTGACTGTATTGTTTGAGTAAAGAGTTGAACCAGATCTAGTTATTTTATCTGAATGAGCTAGACTGTGTTAGATTAGATTAGGTCACGTAAAGGAAACTTAGACCACATTGAGTTTATCTGAATTAGATTAGCTTTAAAAACATTAGGTCACGTCATGTTAGACTAAACTATATTAGTAAGGAAGACGTCTTATATTTTAATTTTACAACTGCTAGACTTTTAATCCAGCTCAGGAAAGAATTTTGGAAGTGAGGGTGTGAAATATAACCTTCATTAACCCCTTCAGTTCAAGAGGTTTTTCCCAAGTGAATAAAATCGTCTGGAGGTAGCAAGAACATACAGTACTTAAGTAAGATGTTGTCATAATTGAAAGTTTATGGCAATTGTATTTATTTTGATGTAGTTAATTGGTCGACTACAACATATTGATACCTGTCAGGTCATTTGGCTTAGGTTAAGCTACCTTATGGAACGTTACATTATTTACAGTTACAGTACATACGGTACCCATAAGACAAATTTCAATCATCATAATTACATGTTATACTACTTTACATAATTCAAGCATTCATTTGCACACAGTATATGACGCCGACACATGCTAGGCAACATTTTGATAACACTCTCAGACTCCTGTAATCTCTACTTAGCTGAATACAGTCGTCTCGGATTACGTGGATTAAAATACTATAGCACACGAGACCATGAGAGATAGATTTTATTAATTTTGCTGAAGTTAATTTAAATGTTTGTCTTTTACCACACTGGGTCAGGTCAGGCTATTTTGCTTCGGTTTAATTACGTCATGGCACGGTAGTCAGGAGTACCGTATATTAACACCTGTCTTGGTGTATTGACTCAGCCGAATATAACTGTATGCCGTTAGCTGGAATACAGTGCCAGCGTTGTCCCGATCCTGAGAGTTAATGTGATGGTATTCATTCTGTCAGGCTCCTGTGACTCACTCTCAGCTAAAAAAAAAAATGGTCTGACGGTATCTGGAATAAATAATAGAGAAGACACGGCCATAAGAGTGTTAGTTTCCGTGTTACACTTAATACATAACTTCAGGTCATGTTATTTGGTTTAGATTAAATTACGTCACGGCATAATAGACTTGATTATGTAAACCCCTTCACTATAATGACTTCTTCATATTATTAGGCCTAGTATAAGATTATTTTGTTTACATTAGAAAGGACCTGTAATGGTGGAAGAGGTAAATAAAAGCCATAAATCTAAAATCTCCAGTTCGAAACATCTCCCCTAAACTTAATAAAACCGTATGCAGATAGGAATAAGAAAATAAAAATAATCTCACTGTATTTAAGAGGTGTAGCTTTCTAAAGGTATTCTATTACTTTTAACTGGTTTAACTACAGTAGACTACACTGCCATATTGTCACGCCACTCGCTTAATTACACGTTTTTTGCCATGATTGATTCTTGTCTGATGTATGCTGCTGATGGAATATTTTACGGCTTCCAGTAGTTTCTGATAGATGTAGGTTGGGAAGAAGAAGGTGGATTATCCAGGAGAGGGAGGGAGCTTCAGACAAGGGAGGGAGGGAGAGGGAGTTTAGGTGGGGAAGGAGGACAGAGGGAAATTTAGATAGGAAAGGGGAGGCAGTGATATTCAGTAGCTGGTAAGGGGAAAAAAGGGTAGGGAGAGAGCTTCAAGTGGAAGGTGAGGGAGAGGAGGGAGGGAGATTCTTTAGGGGATAGGGGTAGGAGGGAGGGCCGGTGCAGAGATTCATCTGGGAATGGGGATTCAGGAGGTAAAGGGTGTGGCTGATCAGTGCTAGGGGTAGACTTGATGTTTATGCTAAGGGTAATGTACAGGTGGGATGAATGTATATATGTGTGTATGTATTTTTGTATGATGCATGTATGTATGTAGTGAATATATGTATGTGTATGTGTATTTGATATATATATATATATATATATATATATATATATATATATATATATATATATATATATATGTTTGTATGTATGTATGACGATAGGTGATAAATTATTGCAAGAGTTAATGTAGTTAAGTAGTTGTATGTATACATGTTTGTGAATATCCCTGTGCCCCCGTGTGTCTGCTTGGTCCCATGTCCGCCTATCCATGTGAGCAAGGCAGCGTGCGTACGTATGTACGTGTAAGCTACTGTATGAACACACACACACACACACACACACACACACACACACACACACACACACACACACACACACACACACACACACACACACACACACACACACACACATCCATATTCATTATTTTCGTTTCAGCTAATACATATTAATTGAAATATAAATCAACAGTACCAGGTTATGCAAAAGCTAGTTGAGATAAAAGTAATTAATGTTGCTAGTACTCTCACGGGGCCAGCTCTACCGTAAATAATATATAAATGTGTTCCCATTCAATTAATCTCATCAGACCAGAGAGAGAGAGAGAGAGAGAGAGAGAGAGAGAATTTGAGCCTATGTAAGAATTATTGTGTGTGTGTGTGTGTGTGTGTGTGTGTGTGTGTGTGTGTGTGTTGTATCAGGAAGTGTTTATGTGGCGGTGTGAGTCATTGCCTTGCCATTATATACCCCGACACTGACACTATCAATAAATTAAAACGACCTATCTCTGCCCGAAATTGTTCTGTAGTCCACGTGGCTTTTGTTGAATTCTCTGTGAGTCACATTTTTTACATGTTAGTATAATGTGAGCGATATTTTAAAGAGGCGTTTCAGCATTGTAGTTTTGTAATTATGTTTTGTAATTATAAAAAAGGAAATTTCTCTTCCTCTCCATTGTTTTCGAAGAACTAGATAGCCTACTGTTTATATCATCAGCAACACTATCCTGTTCCTCTTAGCATATTATACGAGTAAATGGGTTAGATGTGGTCTGAAGTAAGATAGCACACGGGGTAAGAGGACAACCACCGGAGTGTTCAGCGTCATAGAGCCATACATCCTTTTAAACACTGAACCTTTCCGTGTCCCCTCCTCCGTTCCACAAGCCACACCTACCGTATAAATCCCACAACCCCTGTACTACGACGACCATTCTTGTATTTCATGGCAGTTGCCGTCAGATGATTGCTCTAAGTTCAGCCTTATGAATCTAGTCATATTTTTTGTTTTGTATTGCTACTTCCAGACGATTTTGCAAAGAGACAGGCCTCTAATGCTGGAGGACTTAATGCAGGCAGCCTCTAACCTCTCCAGTTCAAAAATTCTCTACTGAGCTAAATGAAATAGTGTGGCAGTAGTAGGAGAAAATTAAAGAAACGTCATTGGACTGATGGGGTTTGGAAAGAGGCTTATCATATTGGAACGAAGAAAGTTTTCTTGAGCCCCTTCAGCACGGCGACTTTTATAACTTTCTACTGCCACTTACGATCTCAAGTTAATTGAAAGAGACCTGTCATACTGAATGGTAAGGCCGCGTCCACACCACTTGCTTGCTGGCATGGGTACTTGCAGCTGAATATTTTGTGTCACTGTAACCCATAAAGATGGCCACACTGGACGCGGGCGGGTGCGGGCGAGAATTTCCATGGGTTACAGTGAAGCAGAACTCCCACCCTTACTACTGAACAGTAGGTGTGGACATGGCCAAAGAATATCACACAGTGAAACTTTTACTTCTCTTATTATAAAATTTTTACCATTGTGGTATTTGAGACGGTCTGACCCCTTCACTACAGTGACACTTATTTTCGTCTGGGTACCTCCGAACGATTAAATTTACGTTGAGAAAAACCATAGTAAGTGAAGAGATTAAAAACAACCTCCATTTGCCGGTTTGCTACGAGAATTTTTCTTTTTTGTCCTTGTATTATTTTCTTTTCATTTTTGCTAACCCCAGATGATTTCATTCACCTCTGGGAGAGCCTGTGATAGTGAAGTTGCTGAGAGAAACGTCTGTTTAGTACCACGACGGCTTTTCGGTTCATTTTTATTTGTATTTGTAACCTATATATATGGTAGTATTTCCTAATAGTTTTAGCCATTTTGGTTTATTTACTTGCTTATTCACTTTCAGTTAATCCTGTAAAGCAGAATGGTGTTTTCGGCAACTCCCCCTATACGGTTGCTCGGGATTCAGTCTGTTTGTGCGCTTTAACTCCCCGTAGGGTATTTAATGGACTTAAATGATACTTCCCAGGTGAATTCGTCTTGTTACTTAGGTTTTCCTCTATATATAATTTTCAGACCATGATTTTAAGGGGGTCAACCCTCCCCATCAAATTAATATTCTCAAATAGTAAAGGAGGGCAGATACAGCTTTGATATCGTAGTACATGTACAATGAACTCTCAGCCTTGATGAGATGTTTGGAGAACGGTACACACGCATGCACGCACGCACCTTAATATCAACTCAGCTAGACACAAAACACCCTGACGTCTTTCTGTATTGCCCAACCCGTGTATGTATAAGACGTCTTCAGCGTCCCTGTATATTCATGGCACTTTTCATGACCTGGCTTTATATCTCCTTTTTACTTGTACGTGTGTGTGTGTGTGTGTGTGTGTGTGTGTGTGTGTGTGTGTGTGTGTGTGTGTGTGTGTGTGTGTGTGTTTTCTCTCCCTCTTTCAGCACCAAAGACTTCGTTACTATCACCTTCGCCATTGCCATGACCATCGTCATAACTATACTTTTTTTTTTTTTTTTTTTTTTTTAGGCGAAGATGCACTTGACAGGGTGGTGACTACTGGCTGAATACATGTCCTAATAACATTTGCTAACCCAAATTTTCCCCTCAGATATATGTTGTCAGTTAATAATGCTAACGAATAAAAAGATTATGAAGTAATTTTGCATTCAGCCAGTCTTCACCAGCTGTTAAGTGCATCTTCGCCAAAAAAAAAAAAAAAAAAAAAAACGAGTATAGGTTATCTTCATGATTATGTTGATATGATGATCATCATCATGACTGCCATTTTCTTCATCATCGTCATCCTCCTGTGTTCCACCAGTAAATGGAGAAAACCGTATTTACTGACTCCCAGTTTAGTGCCAGCGTCGTGTGGAGGCCGCGGTTAGCCTACTATTAACCTGCCGTGCAACAGGCCGTATTAGAGCAGGACATGACAGTGTACAGTAGATTGGGTTTAATTATACAGATTCCGTATCATCATAATTATATATCCGGTATACAAAGATTACAGTTTGGGGTCACCCAGCAGGCAGTACCACAAACCACCATGATAAAAAGAGGCTGTTATGCTGGCGAGTGAGACAAGTTCAGCAGCTTTTCCTTATGTAGTAAGATGGTGGCAGGTTAGCCTGCCCTACACCTTGGGCAGGTTGCCAAGGTAGCAGGCGAAGCAGATCTTTCTGGGACTTATGACGCACTGAGCACTGCCCAAGTTGACCTAGTAATGCCTGACGCAGATATGTTGTGACCTAATCCGGTGAGGAGTGTGAAGTTTGGCCAGGTGTCATTCTCCTTGCAGCCCCGGGAATAAAGTAAAAAATGTAATCGTCGTTAATCCTCTTCCAGTCTCCCAACTGATGCACTGCAGTTATCATCATCATCATCATCATCATCATCATCATCATCATTATCGTCGTCGTCGTCATCGTTACATCATCACCACCACCACCACACCGCCACATCCACCCCATTGCCAACTCAACCTGCTAGTATTTCCTGGCACAATTAAATGGAGAAAATGATATTGCTTTGCCTTCCCACTCTACCGGCAGTACGCCTGGTGGTGCCGAGGTCCCAAACATCCATCAAGCCCGCCAGCTTTAATACGAGAGATTAGCCTCACCTGAATTTCAGCGGAATAATGAAAAGTGAAAGCGTCCTCGCATCACCATCACTGCATCATTTTTTTCCATAATGATTTAGAATTTGCATTCAGAGCATTAACTTTACCCGTTGGTATCTTTGCATTATTATTATTATTATTATTATTATTATTATTATTATTATTATTATTAGCGAGAGGTTCTTTGTGAAGTTTTTTGTTTTACTTCCGATTCTGAGTATAGATATGATAATTTGTTCAGTTCAGTCAGTAAGGTCCAGCAGTCCTCGTACATGCCACACACCTTCACATGTCACCAGTTGGGTGCTAATACCTACCGTCCATATTCGAAACATGCGAGTAATTTCTTATTTAGGACTCTTGTGTTGGTGCTGCTGGGTTTGTTATATAATACTCCGGTGGGTCTTCTGGAAGAACAATAGTCTCTTAACGAAATCCGTATCGTATGACAGTTCTTTCCTCAGCCTTAGACCGAACTCGCAACCTTTATGACAGCAGATCATTTCCCTAACCACTTGACTGTCATCGCTTCCCTTACATGCTGAGCTCCCTCACTATGATGGCTTTTTTATTCTAATTTTGTTCCAGCATCTTTCAGACATTTAATGCAGCTGATAACATATTTTTCTTCCTGGTCCAGTATTATACAACATTCGTTAACCTCCGTCACAACCAGGTGGCTCTCCTATACTGAATAATAGCGTTGGGAGATACCAAGTCTAAGATCATAGAAAAAGACGTTGTAATAAATAAACTTTCGGATTAGCAAACAGAAGAAGAAAGAGTATCACATATAGCTACTAGAATTTAGAATGGACAAATATTCTTATACCCTTTACAGTGATGTCGTCTTTTCATCCATCCATCCATCATCCAGTCCTGTGTCGCCCCATGAGGAACGTAGTAACCCGGGGCTATGCAAGTTGGTCCTGATATTTAAGATGAGAGTGACCAGCCTCATTCATCCCTGAGTGGCATTATATGAACAATAATTTTAATTTCAGGCTATCTTATTCAGCCAAAGGGAGCACCTGAGCTGTGAAGGAGTTAGTAAAGGCTCTATCTAACCCATCCAGTTCAAAAAGTCTTCCCTAAGCTGAGTAAAGTAATCTGGTTAGATAGAATGCATCATCGTACTGAATGGATTTGTCGTGTAGTTTAATACTTGGCGGCGACTGGATCACAATGGAGTATTCAGCTACTGCTTTTTGGATACTCAGAACAGATGTCACCATCCTACATCAATCTGCTTTCGCCACTCTGACCTATCTTTTGTTAGTCCATTCCATCTTGACCCTCCAGGTTCACGAATTTCATCTTTTCGTCTCATTCTTTGCCTAACTCCTCCTCCCACTCCACTTCTCGGTTGTCATTGTTTAACACTCGTGTGTTTTTTGACTTACGGAAATTATCCTCATAGTGCAGCTTACCACGGCTCTACATCCTTGACATAACATTTTGTTCGTGACGAGTACAGTGTTCTAATGTTAAGGTCTTGTTACAGCTCGACATTCAGGATGGAGAGACGGCAGTTTAGGCCAACTTGAAGTGGAAGAAAAATTGTGGTCCTCTTATAACCTCTTCTATAGAGGTGACCTGCCCGTTTCTAGTCTCCTTTTTTTTTTTTTAACGTACCGTGTTTTTATAGCCTATAATTAATTTTCAGTGTCTTTATTCAAGAAGCTGTCGTGTGTTCTCCCTCCTTGTGATACCTCTCATAATCCTCTAACGTTTTCACCAAATGTTTGTACTCAGCTTGGGAGTGAGTTTCGAACTGGAAAGTTCAGGCATATCCTTATTAACCTTCAGAATTCGGAAGGCTTCCAGTGATGAGTAGTTGTTATAGTTACGTGTCCTCGATCTGTCTGGTCGAGCAGACCCATCAACCTTAGGTAAGCCACTGTTTCTGTTGGGACGTACCTGCTGGTACAGCACGGTACATACACCGTGTAGGGATCCGGAGTCCCCTTGTGGTAGACAGCGCCACATTAAGGTCAGACCCTGGTCCATCCCATGGCAAGGTGCAGAGATATATGAGAGGGTTTGGCTGTCGGATGGATTCTGCGGCAACTCCATCCAGTGTTCAATGTCTCACCACGTTTAGGCTCCTAGCCAGCGCTCAAGTGATGGATAAAGTAGCCCAGCTTTAGCCAGAGTAAGATGAATCGTCCTCCAAAGTTTAAGAGTTAAATCGAGATGTTCACGCCGCTTAAATATTACTGGTTAGCTTGACATAATCTCACTAAGCCCTGACTCGATGTCGAGAAGTGTAATGGAGATGCTGATCGCCAAACTAATTAATCGAGATTATAATCTTTCCTAAATCCACACGATTTTTTTTTTTCATTCCCCAACATTAAAGAGTTTAGAATTCTACCATTAGTACCACGAACACGAAAACGCATTTTTAAAGAACTTTTTGTTACTGCATATTGAGAACCCTTCGTCCTAAGGGATCATAACAACTAATTTAAATCATCATCCTTCAGCCAGATGAAAACACTTAAGTACACTACTTCCTCGAGAAGTAGGGGTAAGAATGAGGGACAGTCTTCACTAGCCTCTTCAGTAAGGTCATGTCTTTGTTTTGGTTTATTACTGCTTTCTCAGCACATTGATATTCATCTTAGGGAAGACGTGGGCCAGCGAAGGTGTGATGTGAACTGTAGCATGTGGCGTGCTTCATAATACTCCCTTCATTATAATCCTGTCAAGGGCCTGTATTTACCTCTCCACGTAGCTCCTCACTGTTGCCTCCTTCCACCGGAACTCCCCCCCCTCTCTCTCTCTCTCTCTCTCTCTCTCTCTCTCTCTCTCTAAAATTTATATACCTATATCTACCACACACACACACACACACACACACACACACACACACACACACACACACACACACACACACACACACACACACACACACACACACACACACACACACACACACACACACACACACACACACACCACAACGCTCTTAATCACTTTACACGCATCATTCACACGCCACAACAACAACACACTTAATCAAGGCACTGGGTTCATTGTTGTACACACACACACACACACACACACACACACACACACACACACACACACACACACACACACACACACACACACACACACACACACACACACACACACACACACACACACACACACACACACACACACACACACACACACACACACACCTGATCTTCGCCACTCTACCATAAAATGTTGAAAGTTACCTTTTGTCTCACCTCCTTTCCCCTTCCCTCCCCCCTCTACTCCCCTCTTGCTCTCCTCTCCTTTCTCCTTTTTCTCTCCTTTCCATCTTCTTCTCCTCTGTCTCCTCTTTCCTCCTCCTCCCCTCTCTCCCTCCTTCTCTCCTCAATCTCTCCTCTCCCCCTCCTTCCCTCTTTGGTTCTTTTTTTCGTCTCCTTCTCTTTTTCTTCTTTCGACTTCCCTCTCCCCACTTTCCTCCCTCTCCCCCCATTCTCTGTTCTCCCCCTCCTTCTCCTCTCTCGCTCTCCTCTCCCCTTCTTTTTCCCCTCTCCCCTCCTTCTCTCCGCTCCCCATTCCTCTCCCCCTCCCTCTCTCCTCTCCCCTTCCATCTCCCCATTTTCTTTGCCCTCCCCCTTCTATCTCCCCTTCATCCCCTCAACGCCTCAACCGTGAACACTGCCCAACATTTCTGTGTCTTTCCGTAAATGTTTTTTAGTGTATTCTTTCTGGTACTGTAGTTCCCTATCTCACCGATCTTCCTGTGTAAAATCTCTCTCTCTCTCTCTCTCTCTCTCTCTCTCTCTCTCTCTGATCTGTACTGAGATTTAGAAGTTCACATTTGAAGACAATTTTCTCTGAAAATCTGGTTCTGTGTTGGAATGATTTCTGTTTGTATGAATGAAGCCATGATCTAGTGAAATATATATATATAAGGAAATCGGAGTATACAAGCGTAAAAATACGAAAAGTATCAGCAGAATTCCGAGTAATATGAACCACATATGCATTCACTCATTTTTAAAGTTTTGTAAATTCTTTGCTTCATTTCACATTCAAGCTTTTCACATAGTTTTTTTTTTTAAATGTATTTTATAATCTTTGTGGGCTAGAGCTTTATCATTTCTTTTGCTGGGTGTCGATACCATTTGTCCATATTGATCTCTCGCTAGGGCTGTCTCATTCAGTATTGATGTTATGGTATTAGTGTTTTTATGTCATGCTGATGGATCTCCTGGACGATCACTAAAGACTTAGGTGTAACACAGATTTGATATCCAAACTGTTCCCTACCACAGCATGGGATTCATCCAGCGTCCTTTTCGTCAGCAGATTATTTGCCTTGGAAAAGGAATAAGTAAACATTAAATGAGTTAATAAATATATATGTAAGTAACTTAATAAGTATACTGATATCTGTATATCCCTCCTTTTTCCTGTGTATTTCTTTGTCACGGCGAGGACGGCTACACTGAGAAGCTTTCAAATACTTCCACTTCTCTTCATCCTCCATTACCGCTCTCCATCTCCTCCTTCCCCTCCCCTGCCTCTCCTCTCCTCTCTTCCACTCGGCTCGTCTCACTCCCTCCCTGCCCGCCTTTCCCTTTCACCACCTATCCCTATCCATTATTCCCCCTCACTTCGTTTATTAGGTTTCCTCCTCCTCCATTTGTTTTCCTTCCCTCTTTTTTTCATGCCTTCCTTTCTCCCGTAAATCCCCCCCCCCTTTCTGTCTGTCTGTCTCTGTCTGTCTGTCTGTCTGTCTCTCTCTCTCTCTCTCTCTCTCTCTCTCTCTCTCTCTCTCTCTCTCTCAAACATTTCCTTCCTATGACATTTCTTTATCATACTTTACTTCTTTATCCCGTTTTTCTTTTCTTGGTTTTCTTGTGTTTTTCCTCCAATTCCCTTTTCTTCCCTCCCTCCCTCCACTACCTTGTCCTTTCCCCCTCCTGCTTGAAAATTCCTCCTGCCTTTCCTCTCGTTTCCCTTCCCTTTCCACCCCCCTTCATCTCATACTCCCTCCTCCGTTTCTTCAATCCATACTCCCTCCTCCGTTCCTTCACTCCATACTCCCTCCTCCCTTCCTTCATATCCTCTCCTCCTTCATACTTCCTCCATTCTTTACCATGTACTTCCTTTCTCCTTCTCCCCCATTTTTCCCCTCACTTTCCTTCACAGTTCCCTCCTCTCTCTCGTGTGTACCCCTCCTTCCCGCATATTCCCTCGCTCGTTCCCTCGCACTCCCTGTCCCTCCCACTCCCACATACTTACTCTTCCTCCCACATACTGACTCTCTCTCCCTCATACTTACCCTCTCTTTCACATGCTCCTTCTCTCTCCCGTATTCTCCCACTCCCAACTTCCTCCCACAAACTTTCTCTCCCACATACTGCCCCTTTCTTTCACATATACAGTATGCTCTCTCTCACTCATACTCAATCTCCCTTCCACATTCTCTTTCCCTCCGTCCAACATACTCTCTCGCTTGCTTACCTTTCTTCACACACTCTCCCTCTCCCAGATACTCTCGCCCTCCCACATATACCCTCCCTCCTCCTTCCACCCACATACATCCTCCGTCTCTTTTATATACCCCTTTCCACCAGCATAGGCCTACTCCTTCCCTCACTCTGCCTCTTACTCCCTCCGTTGTTCACACTTCCCCTTCCTCATTCCCTTCCTCTCCTCATACTTCCTCCCCCTCATATCCCTCCCAATCTTTCTCCCATCATACTCCCCTCCCGCTCTTTCCCCTCATACTGCCTCTCCCTGATGCTTTTCCCCTCCCATGTAATTCCTCCCTCCCTCAGACTGTACTACTTTTTATAAAAAAAAATAAGCATTGTTTAATGGAATACAATTTTCTGATTATGACACGGATTCTGACTCTGTCCTTCCTAGTTTATACTCCCTCTTCACTTCCCCTCTTACCTCCTTCTTCCCTTCCTCCCTCCCCTCCCTTCCTCCCCCTTCCCCCCCCCTTTCCTCTTTTCCACTGTCTTCAGAGGGATGGTTCTAAATGGAGGAAAAACAGGAACATTTGTCATCCAATCTCTCTCTCTCTCTCTCTCTCTCTCTCTCTCTCTCTCTCTCTCTCTCGCTTCCCATGAGACTTTCCGTTTCCCCCCTCCCATTCAACACTCTTTAATCGCCCTTTTTTTATCCTCTCTTTTTCCAATCCTCTTTTCTGATTAGTTCTGTTCTCTCTTCTGTGTCTTCATCTCTTCCGCCCAACATCTGCCCACCTCACTAATCTACTTCATCTTTCCCCTTCGCTCCTTCACACTTCATCCCTCCATCACAATACTTCCTTTCACTTCATAATCACTCCATCCTTGCCCTCCATTCCTTCTCATATATTCCCCTCATACTTTACCCAATACTCCTCCTTTCCCTTCCACATACTTTCTCTTTCTTAGCACTTCCTTCTCTCCTCCCTCCCCTACCTTCCTTCCCATCCCTCCCTTTCTCTCCCTTCCTCCCTTCCTCGTTTCCTGTCTCTCCCTCCTTCTCTTCCACAATTGCGGTGTTTCCAGAGGGACGTCTCTAAATGGAGGGAACACAGGAGCATTTTGTCTTCCCCCTTCCCCCCAAACCTGTCTCTTGCTCCATCATCCCTCCTTTCTCCCCCGCTCTTCGTCACATTATCTCACCAGGGAAGGCTTGGTGACGAGAGAGAGAGAGAGAGAGAGAGAGACTACAAACTAAAGCAAGTAGCAACGGACCTACTGTAATGATCCTTTCAGAGCTGTTTGTTACAAAGAAGACTGTGGCTATGATATGAGCCGAAGATATGGATAGCAAAGCAAGAAAGCTTCCCCTTCCCACCAAATCATCTAACCGAAACGGGCAGAAAAACGTAAGGACCACCATGCAGCATTACGAAATTGCAGTGAAAATTTCGTAAGAAAGACCGAAAAGAAAAGAAAACAAAAAATCCTACACTAGCATAATCTGAAAGGGAAATTAACATTGTCAGAAAAACTCTTGCTACATTCACGATCTGCAAGCGAGGAAATGTCAGTCACTTAGATTAATTGTTCGGTCATGAACACGTTTAACTGAGAATTCGAGGCCAAATGCTCATCCAGTTGACTTTTAAATGTTATTACTACTACAGTCTGCCATATTTCTTGGCAGTTTGTTTGATTCGTTGACACCTCGATTAAGAAAAAGAGTTTTGCTTCATTGGAATGGAAATGTTTGCCATTGATTTTATTATCCATACCTCTGGTATAAATTGACTGGTCAGTTGTGAAGTACTTGTCGACGACCACATTGTCATGTCTCTTAATAACTGTAAACTTGAATCAGATCCCCTCATAATCTGCAATTTGATAAACAATTTATCTTCTCTAAACATTCCTCATTCGGTTTGTTCCATAATGTGGGTATCGTTTTTGTAATTCTTCCCAGCACTGTAGCTTATTTTTCCATATCTTTCTTGTAATAAGGTGACCAGAACTGAACACAGTACTCCGAATGGGGCCATAGGAAGGAACTGTGCAAGGTGAGAAGGTGTTCCCTGATTTCAGTTCAAATGCTCTGCCTTTAAATCCAGTTAGTCTATTAACTTTCTTTATTGCTTACATGCACTGTCGACTTGGTTTCAGATAATTTGTTATTAGTTCCAAAATCATTTTTCTAGTTCATATTTTGGAACTGAGTATCATTCATGGTGTACCTAAAATTTTCATTTGTACTCCCAATATTTAAAAACTTGTATTTCTGAGTATTTCATGATTAACACCATATTTTATCATTAATTTATTGTTACAGTTCGGCAGTCAAGATTAAGATGGCAGTTCTTGGTTGCTAAAGCGGCGAGAGTAAGAGTTTCTTTTTGACACTCTACTTCCTCTTCCTTGGCGCCAGTGACCTGCTTGTCGTGGCCCCATTAATATATAATGATCAGCGGTTATAATCCTGTTTCGTCTCTCTCTACCCACCTTCTTAATTTACCCCTCTGCCCTCTATTCCCTCATTCTCTCCACCCTCAATACTCTCCCCGACTTCCTCTTCCATGGCGGCAATAACCTCCTTGTTTGAGGCACCGTGAATAATTGATCATTAACCTTTTGTAATGCTCTTTCATTCTTCTCTTCTTCCCTGTTTTTTGCTTTACGTCGTTTTTCTCCTCTCCACCTCTCTCTCTCTCTCTCTCTCTCTCTCTCTCTCTCGCGCGCGCGCGCGCGCGCTTTTCTCCAGGTACGCAGGTGCGGTATCGCTGAAGTCAAGAAGGTAGCATTAGAGGGATTATTTTTCCTCTCTCTCTCTCTCTCTCTCTGGCTTTTCTCCAGGTAGGCAGGTGCGATATTGCTGAAGTCAAGAAGGTAACATTAGAGGGATTGTTTTTTCCTTTTTCCTCTCTCCATCTTCCTCTTGCCTCCTTCCCTCTACATCCTAATTCCTCAGCCTCATCATCCCTTCCTTCTCATCTTTCCATCTGTTCCACTCTCCTTCCCTCTCATCTCTGTCCCTCACACCTTGCCTTCATTTTCAACCCTCATAACTCCTTCCTTTCCTCCTCCTCTTCTTCCTTATCTCTTCAACATTCCCTTTTCTTGTTCACCCCTTCTTTGATATATCTCTCCTTCCCTCCATCTTCCTATTTCTTTCCCTCTTCCCTCTCTTCCTTTAGCCCTCAGATCCTCTCTCTTCTTTCCTCCGTCTCTCCATCTCCCTAACTCAGTCCGTCTTTCCTCCAGGCGGGGAGGTGCGGTATGGGCTGAGTGGCGAGGGAGCATCAGTGGGACTATTCACCATCCACCCCCGCACCGGCGTGCTCACCCTCGCAGCGCCCCTTGACTACGAGACCGCAGATAAGGTGAGACGGTGGTGGCCAGATGCGGTGGCTAGCAGGATGAATATTGTGTGGTTGGTTGTTTTCATGTGAGGAAACTGGGCCATTCTCAGATATAACACTATGGCGTGATTGCATAAAATTTGACAGGCCACAGTTATGATGTAAAAATGAGTCTTCCTGGTTAACAATCAAACCAGCTTTTTAATCTGACTATACTTAAATATCAAGTGAGCATGAAGGAGACTACATATATTTGTGAAAAAAACACCTGCTTTAGTTCTTTGTCCTTCAGTCGGCTCGGATTTTCTTCCTTGTGTCGCTTATTTACATAGCTCAATAGAATATGAAAATACTGCACGGCTCTGCATCCATTCCATGGCCTTTTTTAGTGATTATTTTTATTTTCTAGTGTTGATTTATTAGTATTACTCAATTTTCAATATGGAGAGCTCGCAGTTTTAGATGGTTACACTGAAAAGAGTATACTCATTGCTTCAGAATTTGCGTTGGTGATGGAAATGGTGGTTATTGGTATAGCGGTGGTGATGGATGCTGGTATCAGGTTGGGTAGTTGTAATATTAGTTGATAGTGGTTGTGGACAGTGGGGGTTGTGGTTATCGGTGGTTGGGATGAGTGCTGGTTGTTGTTCTGGTGGAGGCAGTTATGTTGGGTCATTGATGATGGTGGTAGTTGTGGTGATTGCAATTGTTTTAGTAGATGTAGCTAGGGTTAACTGTATGTGTATGCGGATAGTTTGGGTGAGTTTTAGTTGTGGTGGTTGCTGGTGGTCATAGATTTGGTTGTAGTGGTTGTGTCGTAATACCTGTGGTGCGTATGCTGTAAGATTTGTGATGAATTTTGAGGGTTTGTGTGATGAGTGTAAATGGACGGCCCACTGTGGTTGGACAGTGATGATGTGGATGAGGAGGAGGAGGAGGAGAAGGAGGAAGAGGAAAATGGTGATGATGATAATGAGGAGGAGGAGGATGAAAATTGCCTGTAATTATAGAGTGTGGTTGTGGTGAAGGGTGGTTATAATTGCACTGATGGTAATAGACGGTGCATTGCGATGAGTATTTATTGTAGTGGATTGTAACTGTGATGATCGATGTAGTGGATTGTAACTGTGATGATCGATGTTTGTGAAGACTGTGATAAAGTTACTATGGTTTTGGTGACTGGTATTGACTGTGATGATAACTTGTACCAGATTGATAGTAAGTCGCACCTTGAGTGTAAGAGTGGGGATTTATGCATATGAAAACATGGTATACTACGTGAGAGAGAGAGAGAGAGAGAGAGAGAGAGAGAGAGAGAGAGAGAGAGAGAGAGAGTTTTAACACCTTTACGACAATGACGTCCTTTATTATCCCATCTCCAGAAATGTTGTTCATTTTATGGAGACCTCTCGTAGTGAAGGGGTTAAGGGAGACCATTCTCGTCCACCTGAGTGCATGGGGTCTTTCCTAGTGTAATAAAATCGTTTGTAGTTGTCAGAACAAAATGGACAAGTGCAAGTCGTAAAGAAGGGATAAACCACTTCACTACGATGACGTCTTTGTAATTATGCTTCTATCTCGGGACAACTTTTTTTCAGTTTAGGGGAGACTTTTAGAATTATAAGGGTTAAATACAGCAGTCATTTCCCCTCCCCCCTCCTCTCTACAACAATTTTCACCTCATTTGTTCGTAGCCTGTAGAAAATATAAAATCTACTCGGACTGAAAGGGTTCACTGACCACTTGCGAGTTTTAGGGTACGACGGATTTGAAAATACTGGCACCGAGAATTTTTGTAGTATCAGCACAAACGGCGTTTACGATAGATATATGTCACGTTAAAATAGCTTTGACGTGTTGCCGAATACGTGCTCAACAATATTTTGCCTTGGTTCAGCCGTATATAAGGAAAATGATAGGCAGTATTAGAAACACTGAAAATATGGGCGGTCTTCGAAATTTTACTTTCTTTATTTACAGCAAAATGGACGCATACCGGTAACATTGTTCAGCAACTGCTCGTTGTAATGTCAAAGCTGTTTTCACACAGTTGCGTATTAAGCGCAATTTGTGCTGCTACTACGGAAATTTTTAACTTCGACATTTTCAGCTTCCTTGTTGCTCAAAACTCGGAAATGGCCAATTGGCATTCGATGAGACAGAACATACAGCCCCTAACTAATCTACCAATCATTCCACAATTACCAGCCAGCCTGTCAAAATGCATTCAGTGGAGAGAGAGATTGGTAATGAGGTAATGAGAGCCTGTAATTCTGGGCTGAGTTGCAATGGTGATTAGCAAAGGGTAATTTGTGGAGTGTCAGAGAGAGAGAGAGAGTCACCGGGAGAGGAGAGGGTAAAGAAAAAAGGTTGAGACTTGTAAAGTGTGAAGGATGACATGCTAAGATGTGCCAAGATGCTGCTCAAGGTGCACTAGTCTTGATTGCGCCAGACTGTGTGATGGTAGAGAATAGTCACTCTGCCTTGCTGTTTCTTCTCCCTCACCGCTCTGTCAGCCTACTTCCCACCCCATCCTCCTTCTTTCGTCCTTTTCAGTTTTCCTCTCCATCCTCCCCTCCTTTTCCCTATCCTTTTTCCCCGTCCCTCATTCTTCACTGTAACCTTTTCAGTTCTTTCTTTCCACTTCCGTGTCCCTTTTCTCCTCACTCACTTCTCCTCATCTCTCTTCCCACATTAATTCCCTCTTCTTTTCCCTTATCCATGCCTCTCCCTTTCCTTTTCCAACTCTGTCTGTCTGTCTGTCTGTCTGTCTGTCTCTCTCTCTCTCTCTCTCTCTCTCTCTCTCTCTCTCTCTCCACCCCCCCCCCCACACACACATCTCCCCCCATCAGTGTTGTGGTAAGGCTGGCAGTGTTGTGGTTCATTATCGTATGTTAATTTCACAAGCTCGACACAGGTAGAGTGCTTTTCTCATACCTCTTCCTCCTGCCACACATATTTACTCTCTCTCTCTTACCTCATCCTTCCCTCTCCCCTCTTCCTTCCCCTTCCCCTCTTCCATCTCCTCCTCCTATTGCTTCCTCCCTTCCCTCTGCCTAATCCTTTCTTCCTGCTACTGCTCCTCATCTTGTCTCCCCATTTCAACCGTCAGCCCCGCTTACCTCCTGCCTTCCCCCTCTTTTTTCCTCCTCTCATCGTCACCCCTCCTCTTCTCCTCCTATCCTTTTCCTTTACCCTCTACCTACACTCCCTTCTTCCACCCCTCCTCCTCTTTCTTCCCTCTTTGTCCTCTCTCCCACTTTGCCATTCTTCCCCTCTTCTCTCCCCATCTCCCCACCCTCTCCACTCCCCGTCCTTCCTCTTCCTCCTCCTTTCTGTATCCCTCTCTTTATTTTTTTAGCACCCCCTTCCGTCTTTACTCTTCTTTCTATTTGTTCCTTCTACTTTTCCATCCCTCTCTTCTCTCTCTGTACCATTCCCTCTCCATTCCCTTTCATCAGTTCTACTCCACCTCCCCACTTGGCCTCCTCTCATCACCTCACTCCCTGATTTCCATAACAACCTCTCTCGTCACACCTCTCCCCACCCTCCTTATCCTGTTCTAGGCCAACGTCTCCTCTCCCCTCTCCTCCCCTTTATGTTCCTTCACCCTCCTCTCCTCGTCCTTCCCCTCTACTAAGAATGATCCCTCTTTCCAAACCCCCCATTCTCCTTTTCGCTTCCCTCCCCATTTTACCACTTTCATTCCCTTCCATTTCCCCTTCATTTCCCCTCCTCTTTCTCCTTCCACTCTCCTTCCCTTAGTTTTCTCGACATTTATCGTCTCTGTCTCTGTCTGTCTGTCTGTCTCTCTCTCTCTCTCTCTCTCTCTCTCTCTCTCTCTCTCTCTCTCTCTCTCTCTCTCTCTCTCTCTCTCTCTCTCTCTGCTTTGTTAAAGCCAGCGTTTTCCATCCTTCCTCCCTCATTCCTTTTCGCTATCTTTCCCTCCTTATTCCTGTTTCTTTTCTCAATCTATCTCCCCCTTTTTTTTTACATTTTTTCCCTTCACCCCTTCTCCCTATTTTCTCTCTTCATCTCACCTTTCTTTCCCTCCTACCTTCCCTTCCATCCCCTCCTTCCCATATTCTCTCTCTCTCTCTCTCTCTCTCTCTCTCTCTCTCTCTCTCTCTCTCTCTCTCTCTCTCTCTCTCTCTCTCTCTCTCTCTCTCTCTCCCCCCTTTTTTCCTTCAATCTGGCCACCTCTACTTACTTGATTCCCTCTCTTCGTTCCACCACTTATTTCTTTCCATCTCTCCCTTCCTGCTTTTCTCATCTCTTCCTCCCTCCCTTCCATCATCCCCTCCATCCTTTTTCTTTCCCTCCGGCCATCATTTTACATCCTTCCATCCTTCCTACCACTTTACCCTTTACTTCTATCATTCCTTTCCCATCTACACTTTCCTTCCCAGCTCTCGCCGTTTGTTCGTATTATCATCCCCTCCTTTTATAAGTGATATCCCTCCCAGAACCCCTCTTTCTTTTTTTCCTCTTCCTCTCCCACTTTCCCTACCACTTTCATCTTTTCATCTCTCCTCCTTCCCCATGTCTCCCTCATATCATCCTCTCCCTCCTTTAATCGCCCTTCCTTCTCACCACCTCTTTCCTTTTCTCCCCATTTTCTCTCTTCCTCCCACCCACGCGCCTTCTTCACTTTTTTTCTTTTTTCGTTTACGGTCTTCCTGTCTCCCTCTTCCTTCCTCCCTGCCTCACTCCCTGCTTTATTCCTTCCACCCTGCCTCTTTCGTCCTTTCCTTCCTCCCTCCCTCCTTTCCCCTCTCCCCGCCTCAAGACATGGAGCCAATCTTCCTCCTCGTGACTGTGTGCTCTCTCTCCTTCACCCCTCTCCAGCCCTCCTCTCCCTCATATCTTCCCTCCTCCTTATTATACCTCTTATTTTTCTTCCAAACTCGCTGCTTGCCCTCTCTCCCCCTCTTCCACACCCACACATTCCTTATCCTCATTTCGTCTTCTCTTAATTGGTGTGTGGTGACCTGCTGTTTTCCATCAGTTTCATTCTTTCTTTTTTTCCTCCTCCTCTCAGACACTCTTCGATCGGTGCCCTTTCTTTATTTTTTCGCCATTTCGCCTTAATCTTGATTTATTCGTTCATTGGGCAAATACTCCCTGACACTTTTTTCATATATTGGATTTAGACCTTTATAGAGATGTGTGGGGCATAGGGAAAATCATACAAAGACACTAATTTGGGGGTCCTGTGTTCTCGTATGACCATTAATCGTCATGATAATTTTCACAGAGTTATATCAGCGCTGACAAACTTTAATTCCTCATTACTATTCATTCACTGCCTCCATTCTTCCTCTTCCATAAATCTTCTTTCCTCTTTTTCTCTTTCGTCGTGTTTACCTCTTATTTTTCGTAAATATTCTCTCTCTCTCTCTCTCTCTCTCTCTCTCTCTCTCTCTCTCTCTCTCTCTCTCTCTCTCTCTCTCTCTCTCTCTCTCTCTCTCTCTCTCTCTCTCTTTTTCATTTGCTTATCTCCTTCTGCTTCGTCAGATTCTTTTTATCCCCCCCTGCTCTCTTTCTCCCCTGTTTGTCTCATCTCCTCTAATATTCTCCCGTCTCCCTTCCTGAAACCAGCTCCCCTCCTTCTATCCTCCCCTCTCCCACTTCTTTTATCCCTCTTCCTCCTCTAATTATCCCCTTCTTCCCCCCTCCAAATCCTTCCTCATTTTCTTCACCCACGTTCTCATCTCCATTTCCCTTCTTATCCCCTCTCTTTCTTCTTCCTTCATTTATCACTTTCCCATTCTCATCCCTTCTACTGCTTCTTCCCTTCTTTCTTCCTCTTTCCTTCTTCTTTTTCTTCTCCATCTATGATTCACTCTTTCTTTCCTACTAATCTTCGGCTCTCTCTCCCTTTTCCTCTCCTTTTTTTTTTTTTTTTATTCCCACTTCATCCCTTATGTTCCCTGCCTTTTTTGTACCCTCACTCCCTCATCCAGTGTATTTTCTACTTTCTCTAATTTCCCTTTCCTTTTTCCCCCTTTTTTACTCGTAGCTTTCATATTCCCTTCACTCCCCAGCAAGTTCTTTCCTATATTTTTCCCCTTTGTAATACATCTGTTGATTCCAATCTTCTCTCCAGTGCATGCATTTTATTTTCTTAGTCTTAGGTCTTACGAATGTTCTTTTTATGTCTATTTTGAAGGTCTTATGCCCTGTCTCTCTTCCCGTCTTTATGATCCTCCTATAGCCTCCCATCTTCTCTCTTTTGTATGCTTTATTGCCTTTTCATCTCTGTCTGTCTGTCTGTCTGTCTGTCTCTCTCTCTCTCTCTCTCTCTCTCTCTCTCTCTCTCTCTCTCTCTCTCTCTCTCTCTCTCTCTCTCTCTCTCTCTCTCTCTCTCTCTCTCTCTCTATTTTTGTCAGAATTGGCCCTACAGTGGCCTTCTCCTTGTTTTCGTCTCCAACTCCTTCCCAACTTTGCCTGTTCTCAGCATTTTCGTCTCTCTCTCTCTCTCTCTCTCTCTCTCTCTCTCTCTCTCTCTCTCTCTCTCTCTCTCTCTCTCTCTCGTTGTTATAGATATTCGGCCGCGAAGTCTTGGCTCCTTACGTCACGAGCATCTCTCCTCACTGTTTCCTCCCATTTTCCTCACCCTCCCCTACTTTCCCTCTTCTGCTCCGTTAGTTTCCCTTCACCTCCTCCACCTTCTATATCCAGTTCCTCAGCCTTCCCTTTCTCCATTCCTTTTCCACACAGTCTCCCTCCCTCTCAATCCTCCAATCCCTAATCCCCTCCCCATTTCTCTAATTGCTAGTGCCATATGAATATCATTTTGTTTCAAAGATATATGGATCTTGTACGATGAGACCTAATCCGGTGATGTTGTCGATCCCAGTTTTCAAAAGACGATTGATGGTTACCCACGGAAGTCACTTCAGAAAATAGATGCGCATGGTTTCAGTGGCATTTACTCAAGTGGGTCGAGAATGGACGTAAATTATGGATATACAATAGATGTGTAATAATTGGACCAGATTGGATAGACATAGCATTGGACGTGCGACAGGATTCAGTGTTGAGTCCTATTTTATACACACACACACACACACACACACACACACACACACACACACACACACACACACACACACACACACACACACACACACACACACACACACACACACACACACACACACACACACACACACACACACACACACACACACACACACACACACACACACACACACACACACACACACACACACACACACACACATTTGGCGCAGAATTATTTGATAGGACAATTTTTACAAAATCAGTAAAAGAATGAACACATAAAAAGCAGGCAGTTTAGAGAGATCTCGGTCCATTCTTTAATTGAATCCAGACATGGCAGATTTATTTCAGTATTATTGGATGCAGATGGCCGAACATTGCCAGTAGAAACTAAACAGCCACCTGTAGTATGAATACTATTCAACTAGATAATGTTAATCACGCAAATGGAGTCCTCATTTATTATAGTAAACATTACGAAACCAAGCAAAACATTGTACGTTGTCAGTTAAGAAAGGCAGTAAAATGATTTTATTCATAGGTATAGCATTAGAATACAAAACAAGACAATATCATTTCCCCTTCTGTAATTTCCTAATACGCCCGCACTTGGATTATTGTGTCCAGTTCGGATCACCTTATTACGAAATATAAGGCAAAGGTCGAGAGAGTAGAGCGAAGGATGTCAAAAATTATATGCAGATTAAAAAAAATAAACCATACGAGAAACCTGTAGAATAATTTAATCATTCTGTCTTAACCAGGCTCAGGTTGTATGGGGATTTAATGCAAGTTTACAGATTCTTCAAAGGATGTGATGATATGGCTTTCAATATTTCATTGTAGACCTGTTGCCTTATACTAGAGGTAAAATTGTTGGCAAGTGTTTCCAGTCACGCAAGCAAAGCATTTCTTCTTCAGTACAGCTGGAACAAGTTGCCCTCCAGTATGGTAAACTGTGCTTCATTTTTTTTTTTTTTTTTTTTTTACATTGGGATAAATACTTGTCTTTTAATCTCCAGTCAGTTATGTTCTATCTTGAATATTTTATCTCTGAACAAGAAGGAGCACTCCAAGTTCAACACCCACGCCGAAGTGCGCACAGAAAAATTGAATATTTGACTTCTCCCTGTGACCTTCATTCGTGACGTATTGCTCTCAAAATCTTTTGACTGCATTCCTGCCTCACCCTTAGCCCTTTTGGTCCAAATCGGGTAAAAACTGTTCGAATCGACCTTAACCTTTGATCTTTCCTTGTGACATTGACCTTTGATCTCAATGAAATTCCTTTTTTCCTATATTACTAAAACCTTTCTACCAAGACTGGATCAAATTAGGATAAAATCTGTCTAAATTGCCCTTTCCACATGACACTGACCTTTGATAAACTGTTTTTTAAAATGGTAGGTCAGCACCTTGACTGATCCTCTTCCTTTCCGCCAAGTTTGGTGCAGATTTGATCAGAACTGTTCTGGCTATTTTATTCACACACACAGACACACGTATCGAACTCTGATCTTGCCGTATGACTGACTGTCCTCAAAGTAGATCCCTTCGTTCTTGCCGTACTGTCAACTCCTTTCTTAGTTTTTATCTAAATTAGTTAAAAGTCTGATTTAGGTGTACCTTCATAGATAAAAAATTGAGCTAGCCCCTAAACCTTGACCTTTGACCTGTTGTTCTAAAATAGGTCAAACCATTGGATGACTCTCAACCTGTGTAACAAGTTTGCTTCAAGTCAGATGAAAACTTTAAACTGTTAACTTCACACACACACACACACACACACACACACACACACACACACACACACACACACACACACACACACACACACACACACACACACACACACACACACACACACACACACACACACACACACACACACACACACACACAGGTCGAGCAAAATATAACACACTCGCATAGTGAGCGCGGCTTTCAGTATAATGTAGTTGATAGCATAATAAAGCATGGAGGACACAACCAAAGAAGAGCATGGACGTGTACCTAATCCTGACATGATGTTACTTTCCTTTCAGGTTAAAATAGTTCCTTTCATTCTTTTTTATGAAATTTCCACAACTTCATTTTGAAGCATTGTAATTTTCAACTCCTGGGGAGGGAGCTTGCTGCTTTGCTGTCCATGTCCTTGTCTCATAGAATAGTTACTTTAATTATACCGTATAACAGCAGCTTCGGGAAAACATAAATTATGTTTGTTGTCGTTTGTTTTCCTCCGTACTCCGTTGTATTCTTCCTCACCCTGTAACCCCGCTCACAAACCTCCCCTCTTTTCCTCTTGACGTCTATTCTTTTCCTCTCAGCCTCCCCTATTCCCCTCTTCCTTCTCCCTTCTACTCTCTAACCCTCTCCCTCATGCTTATCCTCTCCCCTCCTCTCAACCCCTCCTTCTGTCTCTCTCTTTTCACCTCCCTCCTTCTATGTCTCCGACCACCTTCTAACCCTCACCCCCTTCCTCTCCCACCACCACTGTTTACATTATCTTTTCCCCTCAGCCTCCCTCCTCATCCCTTCCTCGTTGAACCCCTTCCCTCTAACACTCCTTCACCTCCTTTTCCCTCGTCCCGTCAGTCTACCTACTTTTACCTCTTCCTCTTCTGCCTCCCTCCTCTTCCACGTTTGCTTCCATCTCGAGCCGTTCTTCTGCCAGCGTCTCTTATTCATGACTATTGTTCCGTTCTCCCCATTCCCCACAGATTTCCCACCCAGTCACAGTTCCCATGCATACATAGTACCATCCCTTCCATCCCTTGAACAAACCGGCGGAGAGAGAGAGAGAGAGAGAGAGAGAGAGAGAGAGACGTATGGACGGAGGGGCGGGTGAGCAATCGGGCAAACAAACAAGTGAACCGACGGATGGAAGGACAGACTGACGGACCGGCGGACGGACGGACGCATCCGAGAGAGAGAGAGAGAGAGAGAGAGAGAATTGGTCGTGCGGCTGGTAGCGTCATTTGGTTTATTTGCCTGGCAGACCGTCGACTTGATGTTTTCTAATGTTCTACGGCGCCGTGCTTTTTCGGTGGGTAAATGCCGACATGCCCTGTAAAACCCGTGGAACTGGCAACTGGCTGTGTATTTCTCGTGTACTCTAAACTTTGGATTGGAAAAAGTAGGTGTCTTTTTTTTTTTTTTCCGTAATTTTTCTTTTCTTTTTGTAACGGTTGCCGGGCCCAAAGTCGTGTCCGGAGTAGTGTTTTCTGAGTTTAGAAAAAGTTGTGCGTGTTGTGTGCGACTTTTAAGAATGGGTAAAACTATTACTCTTTTCTTCCTTCTCATTCCTCTTCTCTTCTTCGTTGCATATATCTTTGCAAATCTTTTTATCACACTCTCGATTTATTCTTTGTTTCTCCCGTCCCTCGCAGATCCCATCAAACACGCCTCATTTTCTCCGTTCGCTTTCCTTTCTCTTCCTTTGTTCGCCACCCCCTTTTTCTCACTTTTTCTTTCGTTGTCTCCCATTCGTTCTTCCCCGTGTCCCTTTTATCGCTGGTTACTTTCTTTCGCTAATGAGTTGCAGGAAGTTTGAAAGAGTGGCCGCACACTGCCCTTGTACTGCTGTGGCTGGGCAGTCATACTTTTTTTCTTTTTAGAGAAACACTGTTTTTTGTTGTTGTAATTTTATTATTTTTTCTCATGTATCCTCAGGTATTCCCTACCATTTTCATTATGTCAACAATTATTCTTGTTTTATATATATATATATATATATATATATATATATATATATATATATATATATTTATATTGGGGTTTTTTATTCATTGCCCTGTCTTTAGTTTTTGCATATTTTCATTTTGATTCTTTAAGTTCTCTGTCGCTTTTATGGCATCAGTAGATTTCGAAATCCTTTCTTATTTCCTGTTTTCTCTTCATTTTATCGATTTCTCTCTCTCTCTCTCTCTCTCTCTCTCTCTCTCTCTCTCTCTCTATATATATATATATATATATATATATATATATATATATATATATATATGGCTGTTTTTAACTTATTGCATTCTGAAATGAGTTTCTTTTGCTTCAAACTTGCTCCGCCCTGTTCATTGTCACTTAATTTTCTCCTTCATTGCTATCTTAATCACAGCTTCATCAATATTTTTCATTTAATCAGACCACCATCACATAATTTAATAAAGTTAAGAGGGGATCTTTTGAAGTGAATGGATTACTGAAGGATATATTTAACCACTCCCCTTTGAGAAGTCGCCTGGAGATGGAAAAAAAACTGTAAAGGGAAAAGACTCCTTAAGTGTTCAGCCCAAAGACGTCTTGTGCATTATTTGTGTTTCTTCTATTCCCAGGCGTTTTATTCTTCTTTTTTATTAAGTTCGGGAATATTTTTCTAGCAGGAGAGGTTAAAAATATCCTACATTATGC
>NC_137050.1:20745202-20807702 GCF_032717465.1 Coenobita brevimanus
CTTTTTTCTTTCTTCGCTTCCCTTTATGCTTTCATTTCTGAGCTCGTGTCATTTCTTTGCTAGTTTGTTCCTTTTAATACTTATACCTGTATTTCTGCTTTCCTATCTACTTTCTTTTCATTCTTGTCTGCGTCTTGTCCTCTCTGCCAGCCTGTTTTGTCCGTGTCTGTCTGTTTCCTGTCATCTCGTGTCCATATTTTTGTCCAGCTTTCCTGCCCGCATGTCAGCAACCTCTTGTTCATATACAGATTGGCACGTATATAGCTCCCTTCTAGAAACTCAAATGGCAGTTTCGTATGTGTTGCTGGGGACGGCTCAGTCGGCTAGTGTGGGCGTGGCTGTAGCAGTGGGAGTAGGAAATGAATAAACGATGCAGGTAGGTACTAGTGACGTTGAATGAGCCGTTCCCACAAAGCATGAGAAATCGCCCGGGTGGAAGTGGGGTGTTTATATTTCGCAATGTACATCTGTCTGTTCCAATATTGTTTACATGTTTGGCCATCTGCGCATTGCCCCTGTGCTCTCTTGCAGTTGGTGTCCAAATTATTCTTCTATCTATCCGTTTGTCTGTCTTCTGTGTTCTCTTTTACCATTGTTTATCCGTTTCTTATTTAAATGTGATTATTACTTGTTTCTTTCGATATGTTACTACGTATTATCGACTCATCATATCCTTTTATTGCAATGACGTTTTTTCGTATTATTCAGACTGCTTTGGAAGTATCTGGTAGTGAAGTTAAAGCTATATATATCTCAGCTCTTACAGTTCGAACAGTCTCCCTGAAACTGAATAATGCCGTCTGTCAATATTCTGAAGAGACAACAAAAGACTTCGTGAGATGGAAAAGGTTAACGTTAATAGGGAGCCGAGGTGGTTCAATGCAGTTGCCTCTCTTCTTGCTCTGCCAAGGATCAGTTCTAGACCTCAGCTGGCATGTGGGTGTTGTGAGAATCTTTATATTCATACGATTTTGGTTTTTGTCATCCAAAAACTCTACCACTCCAACAGGTCCCGTTTTCTTTTACAGTAAATCCATCTTATAAGTTGCTTATTAATTTTTAACTATTAACCCCTTCAGTCTGATTACAAATGTTATTTGTATGTTCTTGCTACCTCCGGCCGATTTTCGACACTTTCGGGAAGATTCTTGCTTGTAAGGGGTTAATGAAGGCCATATATTACCTCTGCACATCGAAATGTTTCTTTAAAGCTGAATAAAAGTTTGTGGAGATAGCAAAGATAAAATGAGAAAAACTTCATCGGACTGAAGGGATTATGTCCACAGTGAATTGCAGACTAATTACCAGTAAAAGTTCCATTACTGGGTATAAAGCTGATTTTCCTGTTTCCCCTGATTTAAGGCAGTTAGGCGGTGATTTTCGTCCCTGTGCAACTTATTTTCCGTAGTTCAGTGTAGGACGAAACAGTACTACGGCTTTGTATCCTGTTCATAGCATTTTGTCACTAACAGTATGTTCTTATGTTCTTGTACTTGCCCTACCTTCAGGATGGAGAGATGGCAATTTTTCGCTTACTGGAGTGAAGAGTGTAGTTGGAAAGAAAACGATGTGCTGTTTTGAAACTTATTCTTTTCATCCCTTTCAGATCAGCGACATTATATCTTGACTTTTCCGTACTAACTCCACACGATTTTACGTAACTTAAATCTCTCTCTCTCTCTCTCTCTCTCTCTCTCTCTCTCTCTCTCTCTCTCTCTCTCTGTATATATGTAAAATATACATAATATATGTATTCAGTATATATATGATATATATATATTATATAATATTTATATGTTTATTATATATATATATATATATATATATATATATATATATATATATATATATATATATATACATACATATATATTCATATTAATACGGTATATGCAAGGGAGTGAGAGATGTGTTACGAGAGTTAAAAGTAAACGGAATTTCAATATTGCTGTATTTATTGAAATGTGGAGAACAGTTTTTTCGTTTACCAGTACCATCAATATGACATTTTGTGATGAGCAAGGACAGGGTGATGAAGCAGAAAAGAGTACTTTTAATAATAATCGCATAATGCAAAGGAACCATTGCTGTAGGCCATCAGGTGTTTCTGTTTAGAATGATATAGGAAGATGACACTTACACTTTCGCCAGTGCAGGTAGATTCAACATTTCTCTCAGAAAATTTACTTATCACAACCTTTGCTTCTACCAGACGTGCCTGATCCTTTTTCCGTTTTATTTTCCAGAGTCCTATTAGCATACTGTCTCTGTTGATTGTTGCAACACTTCATTATGTTCAAAAGCGTTTAACCCCTGGTTGATCAAAGTTTTCATATGACGTAGGCCACTGAAAGATTTTTCTTCAGAGAATGATGTAGTTAGGACTTAATCCGTTACGATGGTTACTGCTTGCGCACAGAGGAAGCATATGCAAATTGGCTTCTTTAATATATACTGTACCATATACGTGCAATTACTCATGCTGAGCTAGGTAGACGAAGTCGATGGTCATCATTTTTGTACGAAATGTATGTTTGTGTGTGTGTTTGTGTCGAAAACCCAAATCTCAGAAAGTATTGATTGTAGAAGAAAAAGTTATTAGAGTCAGAGGTAGACGAAGTCGATGATCATTCTTTTTGTACGAAATGTATCTGAGTCTTTATTGAAAACTCAAATTTCAGAAAGTATTGATTGTAGGTGGAGAAGTTATTAATGAAAGTTGTTTAGAGTCACAACTTGAATTCATGTGGCAGTCATCCAGCATTGGGAATCATCCAAGATGAATACATAATAGCCTAGGTTTCATCTGACTATTATTACGATCTACCTGGCTCACACATGACGGGTAGTCTTTCATACTCTATTTACTTGCTTGGTTCCGTCTCTTTACTTCCTGGACCCCTTTAGTATATAAACTTTTTTATATTCCATTCTTCCTATACCCAGACGATTTTGCTCAAATCTGGGAAGGCCTCTTGAATTGAAGGGTGTACCCACAACCTTCAGTTTTCTGTACTTTTCGAAACTGAATAAACTGTCATTGAGGATTGTAAAAATAAATAGTCATCACTGTGAAGGGGATTCTTTTGTGTGTGTGATCTACTGTCCTGTTTCTATATGTTGATCTCAGTATGTGTTCGTCGACCTGTTCATTTTCGTTTTTGTTGTCTGTTATCATCACATATATCTCTTTTTCCTTTCACAACATAATTATATTATTATTCAGTTTTTCGTTTCCTTATATGTACTGTTTGGCTTTCAACTTTAGCCTCCTCCTCCTCCTCCTCCTTTCCAGTTTTTACCTCCTCATTCTTCCTTCCTAATTACCTTTGCCTCCCCCTGTCTCCAATTCCACGTTTTTCCTCCTTCGTTCTCTGTCCTGTTCCACATTTTAACCTCTCCTAACTTTTATCGAGTTTTGCCATCTTGTATATAACTTCAAACTTTAAACGCAAATCTATTCTTGTCGTATTCATGAGCTTATTACCAGAAATTCTCTCTCTCTCTTCTCTCTCTCTCTCTCTCTCTCTCTCTCTCTCTCTCTCTCTCTCTCTCTCTCTCTCTCTCTCTCTCTCTCTCTCTCTCTCTCTCTCTCTCTCTCTCTCATTTCCTTCCCCTCCCGTGGCTCTTTCGTCCTCCCCCTCTCTTTCCTCCATTCTTTACCTCCTCCTCTTCCTTGGGGCCGTCTCATCTCTACCCTGAAGTGCTTTCTCGAGATACAGGAGGTGCGTGTAGCTTAAAATGGAGGTGGGGTAGGGGGAGAAAGGGGGGGAAGGGGGAGGTAAGACGGGAAAGTAATGAGGATAGATAGGTAGATAGATACTGTAGTGTAAGAGAGAAGAAGAAGAAGAGGAGGAGGAGGAAGAAGAAGAAGAAATTTATTAGGAAAGATGAAAAAGACAAAACTAATGTAATGGGAAATTTAAATACAAAGGGAAGAAGACGAAGTAATGAAGGAGATGATAGGAAGGGGAGAAGAGAAGAAAAACGGGAAGGAAAAAGAGAGAGGTAATAATGAAGGACATCAAAGTGGGTGAGGGGAAATTTTGGGTTGAAATGAGAGAGAGAGAGAGAGAGAGAGAGAGAGGAAGCAGGTATACAGAGGGAATAGGAAGAAGTTGAAGGAAAGAGGGAAACAGGGATAAGAAGGATAGGCGAGAGGGGAGGTTGAGAGAGAGGTAAACAAGGGAGAAAGGATTGCGAGAAGGGGAAGGGAGGCGGAGGAGGAGGAGGAAGGATGAGAGAGGGAGAGATCTATTTGGGGGGCAGGTGTAAAGGAATAGAGAGGTTAGGAAAGGGGAAACGTTATAAAACAAAAGGGGGTGAGAGAAGGGAGTGGAGAGAAAATGGTGCTAGGGGAAGCGAAAGGGAAGAGGGAGAAGGGTTGGAAATAAAGCACGGGAAAGGGAGCGATAAGAGGGAGAGGGGAGGGGGAGAGAGACTTGGTGGTGGTGGTGGGGTGAGGGGGAACTCTCCTATAATGTTACATGGCCCGAGGTTAGCTCATCCTTTTTACAGCCTCTCCCCAAATCATCTTCCTTCTTTCCTTCCTCTCCGTCCTTGCTCTTCCCTTTCTCTTAACACATTCTCTTCCTTTTTACAGCTTCTCCCCAAATCATCTCCCTTCTTTCCTTCCTCTCCATCCATGCTCTTCCCTTTCTCCAAACACATTCTCTTCATTTTTACAACTTCTCCCCAAATCATCACCATTCCTTCCTCTCCGTCCTTACTCTTGCCTTTCTCTTAACACGTTCCCTTCTTTTTCCTTCTCCTTCTTGTAGCCCCTTGTTTTTTTCTTGTTCTTTTTCTTTCCTTCTTCTTGTGTATCCTTCTCTTCTTCCTTCTTCCCCGCTTTTTCTTTCTTTTTCTGTTGTTTCTTCGTACTCCGTTCTTCTTCCTCTTAACGTTTTCTTTGTTCATCTCTTCTTGTTACAGCCTCCACTTTCTTTTTCCCATTCTCCAGCATTTACTTCTTCCATACTCTCCCTTCCATTCTCATCTTGCTACCCCCTCTTCCTTTCGTTTCCGTTCAGATTCCCCCATTCCCTCTCTTCGTTCGTCTCTTCCTTTTTCTTCTGCATTCCCATCATTTTCTTCCTCTTCCCGTCCATACTTATTTATTCCTTTCTTTTATTTCCCGTCCTTTTGTCTGCCACTTCCTTCTCCCCTGCCTCTGCTTTCCGAATCTTCTCTTCTTCTTCCTTCCATATAGTGCCTTCCTGCTTATTTCCTTTTCCCTTCTTTCGTATCTTTGTCATTCCTTTCTTATCTCTTTCCTCTTCCTCCTTTCCACCTCTTTCTTATTCCCTGTTAGTGTTTCCATACTGTTCTTTCCTGCCTATTCCTTCCTTGTATTCCTTTCCTGCTCACTTCTTTTTTCTTTCTACCCCCCTTTCGTTTCACCACTTCCTCCCCTTGACGAATGTTGCTCCTGACATTCCTGTATGCCATTTTAATTTTGTACCCATGCAATAATTCAGCATTCCAGACTGACAGCTGTGACCACACACACACACACACACACACACACACACACACACACACACACACACACACACACACACACACACACTCTTTTATTACAGTCAGGATTCTCTTTCATATTTTCATTCTCTTTCACATCCTAGTTTCTGATACTTCTGTTATGTTTTTTTTTTTTTTGTTATCTCATTGCAGTCTTCGTCTTTTCTTTGTCTTCCGTATTATATTCCCTTCCCCCGCCTTCTTTTCCCTCTCTTTTTCATATTTACCTTATTATCTGCCTCATTCTCCCTGTCTTCTTATTTTTCAAGATAATTACCCTTTTTTACCTTTATTTTCTGTCCTCCTCCTCCTCCTCCTCCTCCTCCTCCTCCTCCTCCTCCTCCGTGAGTATGAGAGATCAAAGAATCTTCCCAAAGTAAGTTCTTGGCTCATAAGATTTTTTCCACTTCCTTTTCTCATTAGAGTTTTCCTTTTTTCTTGCATGCTTTCTTTTTTATGTCCTGTTGCTTTTCGCTTTTCTCTAGACTATTACATTTTCTGTTATCCATTTTTTCTTCATTTTCTCATTTTTGTCTTCACTTTCCTTTTTTTCTATTTCCTTTCTCTTTTCCTCATTGTTCTCCTCTTTAATTTTCTGTCCCCTCTCTCTCTCTCTCTCTCTCTCTCTCTCTCTCTCTCTCTCTCTCTCTCTCTCTCTCTCTCTCTCTCTCTCTTCTCTTCTCTTCTTTCTCCCTCATTCTTTTTCTTTTTGCTTTTTCCTTGTGTTTGTCCTCCTCCATTTTTCGTTTTTCCCCATTCTTTTTCGTGTTCTGTCCGTTTTATATTCTTTTTCACTGCACATTCTCACTTATTCTTTCATTGTTACTCATGTCAAGCTTTCCCTTTCCTTTTCCCTTCTTTATCTACCTCTTCCTGCTTTCTCTCCTTCTCTCTGTTTCCCTTTTCCCTTCTTTCTCTACCTCTTCCTGCTTTCCTTCCCTCAGTCCTTTTTCCATGTTCCTTATTACGAACTTCTGTTTACTTTTTCTTCCTCCTCTTTTCGGTCTCCGTCTTCCTGTTTTCAACCTTCCCATTTTTTATCCTCCTTCCTCCTTTCCGGTCTCCCCCTTCTTTATTTCATTCATATTGCTTTCTTTATCATCTTCTCCGTAGTAGCTTCCTCTGTCTCTTTCTTCTTCGTTCTTTTTCATTGCTGTACCCGTTCTCTTTTCTCCTCGCTTTCTCCTTCCCGTTGTCTTTTTTTTTTTTTTTTTTTTTTTCAGTGCCCTTTACTCCCTCCGATTCTTCCTTCGATCATTCTCTCTTCCGTCTAAGTATACTTCCCCTTTCTTCTTTTGCATTGTCGTCTGTACTCTGTTGCTGGGTCTTCTCCTTCTTCTTCTTCTTCTTTCCTCCTCCTCCTCCTTCTCTTCTTCTTCTTCTTTTTCCTTCTACTTTTTTCTCTTCGTTTTCTTTTTCTTTTTCTGTTTTGTTCTTTTCCTTTTTCCTTTTTCTTGTTCTTATTAATTCCCCCCCGCGTTCGGTATTTTGTTTCCCTTTTTTGTGTAATCACATCTCCCCTTCTTTTGTTCTTCATCGTTCATTGATTCTACCCTTTCTTCTGGTGGTACGGTAGGTAGTGGAGACCATCATCCACTCGCCTGTTGTAATACTGAGTAGTTCTTCCCTCACCTTCTTCTTTCTGTCTCTTTGTCTGCCCTCATCTCTTCCTGTTCCTCACTTTCCTTCCTGTCACTTTATTGTTTGCTCTTCTTTCCACTTCAGGCGGCTTTGCATTGAGTGAAAAGCCTAATGGAAACTATTTACAGCGCCGGGGCGGTAACCATAGAACCAGATAATGGGAAGGCGTGAAGCCTGCTTTGGTGTCCCTGCTAACTGGGTGCTGCGCCGCAAATGCAACGTCCATCCAGGAACCAAACATTCACACTTCTCCCCGCGCCTCGACACAGTGAGGTGCTGTTAACTGCAAGGGAATATCAGTTCATTGCACAGGTTGGCCTTGCACGGGCGGTTGCTTGTCTGCTGTTGATGGGTCTGTTCAGTCAGGCAGACCGAGGTTAATCAACAACAACAGTCCTTTCCTCCTAATTTGCTTTTCTCGCTTCTCTCTCTCTTCTTTCTCTCATACCTACCGTACCTTTTTTTTTTCGTTCCTTATTTAAACTGTTCTTTCCATTTAGTAATTTAACTTCCATCCTTCCTTCCTTCCTTCTTTCACTCACTCACTCACTCACTCATTCATGTATCCATTATTTCTTTGATTTTTTGTTTCATTCATCAGATCATTGATTCATTTTTTCATATATCCTCTCCATTCCATCTCTCCCTTCTTCGCTTTTCTCAGTCCCTCGACAGCTCACTCTCATTCCCTTCATCATATCCTCTTCCTCCTTTTCCTCCTCCTCTCCCATCGTCCCTTCTTTCTCACCCTCATTCTCCTCTATATCCTTCATATCCTATAACATCAGAGAGAGAGAGAGAGAGAGAGAGAGAGAGAGAGGCAAATGTTTTTTTCAGGTGAGACAACCAGGCAAAAGAATAGACAGACTGGAGAAGGCAGGCAGGTGAGCTGGCAGGTAGGTAGGTAGGTAGGTGGGAAGGTTGGTAGGCAGGTACTGCAGGCAGGAAGACAGGCAGGTAGGCATGTACGAAGGCAGGCTGGTAGGCAGGAGAGAAGGTAGATGGATACAAACAGGAGAGAAGACAAAAAGAAGCAGGCAGGCGAACAGACAGCAAGAGGTGAAGGCAGGTGGGTTTGCAGGCAGGAGAGTAAGGCGGCAGGCAGATAACAAGCAGGATGGAGAGGCAGGCAAGCAGACAGGCAGATATACACATACAAACAGGTAGGGGGGAAGTTGGTTAACAGTCAGACTTAGAAGCACAAGAGTTGACTGGCAGGAGGGCTCTGAGGCAGAACTCCAAGGCGCAGGCAGGAGATACTTGGTCAGGGAAGTAGGCGGACAGGGAGGTAAGTAGGTAGGTGGGATGGAAAGTAGACAGGTAGGCAGGGAGCTAGGTACGCACGAAAGCAGGCTGAGCGTATGCTGTGTGTAGGGAGCCGTAGGTGGATGGGTGCATTAGCAGATAGTCATTTAAGCTGGCAGATATGTAGGTAGGATGGTAGACAGGTGCACGCAGACAGTAAAGGTGTCAGAGAGAGAGAGAGAGAGAGAGAGAGAAAAGCTAATCAGATTAAACAGGAAGGTAGGAGACGGCCGTAGAAGGGCTAGTTAAGAGGAAAAGAGGGTAGCATGAGGAAGAAAATTAGGTAAGAAGAGAGATGAGCAGGGAAGAAGAAGAAGAACAGGCAAGAGAAAGAGCAAAGGAAGGAAGAAAGGGGATGAGAGGGAGGAAGGGAAAGAGAATAAAAGGAATTTGGAAAGAAGGATCAAGGGAGGATGAATGGTGGTAGGCGGGTATATAGGGAAGGAAGAACAATGGTATCTATAATATTTTCGATGTTCAAATGGCGCAGGATAGAGAACACGATTATTTTATTTCCCCATAGCGGCTTTATATATCATAATGGTAAGCTGGGCAGACAACGTATATATATGTATACGTTTGACCAAAATTATGTGCTAACCAACAAGGGTGGTACCAGACAAATTACATCCTCTCACATCCGAGCGGGGCTGATAAACTGTGTGATTCACTACTTTAAGGTTCCAGAATAATATAAATATGTTACTAATAAATCGTATTAAATTAAATTTGGCCCTTGTTTTCTTGATTTCAGTAAAATATATCTACACTTACACTAAGATTTGAAAGCGGTAATTAAACATGATGTTCCAAATTAATGAATTATTAGTGCAATTTACCCTCTTAGATGGCTGCATTCACCCTCAGACTGATACGTTTTGGCTAATCGGGGGTGGAATTCACATTTTAATATCTCTTTCCTTTAAGATGTCCCCACAACCAAATTAAATCAGGGGAAATAAAAATACGAGGTCTGTTATCGAGTATGGCATTGTCTCTTGATCAATTTATTTAACCAACGAATGTCTGCTCAGCACCGCAGTAGTGAGAGGACAGCATTTCTTTCGAGCGTCACTCTCTTTAAATTCAGACAATGGTGAGTTTCTCGAATACAGTATATGACTGGCACAGACTGAAGCTTGTAAGTATAGAGTTTCATTTAAGTTTATTGAGTAATGACAGATATACTGGTGTTATCCAGGGACCTCAGAGTTGTGATTCACCTTATGTTAACATAATGAAAGATAACAGTGAATATAAATATATAGGGCATTTCAGAATTATCTGTGTAGGGAATAAAGTGTAACACCTGTCGAACAGGGTAGTATTGCCAAGGTGGATGAAAAACTGGTGATAGGGGGAGCTCGAGCTCCTGCTTCACCAGCCCCCAGGACTAGCTCTGGCCATCCCCCTTTGCTGAACCTTTTCAGCATTTCGGTAACACGGGGAGTAGGCCAGCATAGTCTGCTGTATATCATCCTCTGACTGTTTACACCAAACTACATGCACATTACACACCATACTTCCTCTCTCAGAATCAGTAAAAATGGTGTCTTAACACCCAGCTTCGGATTTCCGAGGGGTGAGGGTGGGGGGATCATAAACACCTCTCGCCGTCTTCTCCTCTCTCGGGGACGACCAGGAGAGATGCATGAAACCAATGTCTGACTCTCATGCTTTGTTCATTTCTACAACAGTCATGGCCTTTCCTCTAATTTTCTCTCTGTTGTACACCACGTTTTTTTCCTCTAAACTTCACCTTCTCTTCCTCACTGACACTTAGTTTCTGAGGCGACTGATAGTAAACCCTTCTTTGTATCCTCCCACATTATCTATTCTTATTTCAAAGCCAAAGGTGATAATTGTGTATATATACATAACAACATACAGTATCTTGCTGTTGTGTTCCTGAAACTGAATCCTCTGAAATCTCTACATTCTGGCAGCAGCTATCCTGTCATTCTCATACATATATGCTATGTACTTTTCCCCTAATTCTACTTACTGTGGTAAATTGTTTGACTACTGCACCTCTTAGACGGAACATATTCTGTCAGTTTCTCCTTCTGAAATCTCCATTTTAGGTGATTTCAGTTATCACTACCAGCTTTGGTTTCCCCACAATTCACTGATCTGCCTGGTGAACAAGCCTCTATCTTTTCTACCCTCTATCTTTTCTACCCTTGATGACCAAGAACAACTCGTACAGTACCCAGCCGGTATCCCTGACCACCTTGAAGAGAGTTCCAACATACTTGATAATTTCTGTACAGCTAATCTTTCAGTGTACTCTTTGATCGTTCCCCTCTGCTGGGCTCCTCAAATCTCAACCTTATCATTTTAACCCGTCCTGTCGCTCCAGTAAGGTCTGCGAACCCTCCAACAAAACGGCGTCTGTGGCATTTTGGAGCTGCTGCTTTACATTGAGTGGCAATCCAAATGGTTTCCTGTAAGCCAAGAAACCATTTACAACGCTGGGTGGTAACCATATAACAAAACAATACGTGCTCCCTACGTGTCAGCAAATGGGTTGGTGGAAGGTTAGTGCCCCTCCCAGTAAAACAAATAACTCAAAGTCAAATGGCCACCCCTTACGGGATTGTGGCGTCTGGCAATAGATAGGTAGATGATTGGGAAGCCCTCAGACAGTATTTTGATTTTCCCTGGAAAGACTATTACTTCCATGGCCGAGAGCCATGTGAGTATACCTCGCATGTTTTGGAGGTCATGGATGCATACAATCCTTTCTCTTATCCTCTGATTAGTGCCAGAAATTCTTGTTTTAATGCGTCTACAACAAGGAGGCCTACAAAGGCTACTGGTGCCAACCCATCCCTGAATCTCATTTCTCTTATGTTTCTGCCTGAATCGTACTGTCAGTTCTGTGCTCTGCTAAGATAAATTTCATTCGTGCTAAATACTCTGGCCTCTTCTGTCTTAAATTCATCTTGTTCTTTCTGGCATCTTGCCAAAAACCTTTCCAACAACTTTTCTTCATCTTCCTTCCCTCTTTTCTGCACTGCTGGCTGTGCAGCTGTTTCCTCTATTCGCAGAGTTCTTTGCCCAGACTTTCTTCTCCAACTCTATCTTAGATGATTCCAGAGCAGTTCCTGCTTATCTCCCCCCCCCCCCCGCGACTTCCTTATGACTGACATTAAAAGTTCTTTAGTTGGTGTACTTTCTGCCATCACTGGTTTCAGTATTAACAAGGTATATGGGCCTGTTGGAGTGCCTCCTGGTGTTCTCAAAAACTGTGCTTCTGTGCCTACACACTGCATGGGTAATCCCTTTCAGCTTTGTCTGCCAGCGTTTACCTTTCCTTCTTGCTGGAAGTTTGCTTTCATGCCCTCTGACTATCGCCCATTTGCTTTAGCATCCTTTATTTCTAAAGTTTTTATATCTACTCTTAAAAATAATATAAAGCACCAATCATAGCCTCCCCAGTTACTAGTGTGGGTTCCACCAGGGACACTCTGTAGCATCTTGTATTTGAAATGTTTTAAAATCTATTCTTAACAAGTAAAAGTACCTTTACTATCATAACCTCTCCGATTGGCTGTATGGGTTCTGCCAGGGACTCTCCACTGACGATCATCTCACTTTCCTGTCAGATTCCTGGTCATCCTTCTCTTGGGACTTTGGCAAAAGCTTTGCCATTGCACTTGACGTCTCGAAGGCTTTCGATCGAGTCTGACACATATCTTTCATCTCGAAGCCGTCCTCTTACGGTTTCTGCCCTTCTGTCTGTGCCTTTACGTATATCTAGGATCCTTTCTGTTCGTTCTATAGCTGCTGCTGTAGACGGCTACCAGTTTTCTCCTAGAGCTATCAGTAATGATGTTCTTCAGAATTCTGACCTGTTACTTCAATGATCAGTGCTCTTTTGAACTATATGCTTGCATCCCTCTTCCTTAACGGCAGGCGCTTAGTACCCGTCTGACAGTAAACTCTCTCCTCTTTTCTGTCCAGCTATCAAAAGCGAGAATTAACCGATGCTCCCAGTCCTTGATGTATGCAACGAGATAACTCTAGAATTGTCTTCCTCTGTCTGTATTTCTTTCTGCCTGTGACCACCAATCTTTTAAATGCAGTATGTCCGGAAATCTCGAAATCAACGGATCTTGAATTTTACTTATTTTTCTTAGAGGGAACAATCCTGTGGACTTCCAGTCTTTGGTTCCTTCTACCTTCCATTAAAAAAAATGTGCGCGCGAGCCTGTGCTTCTTTGCATGCGCGCTCGCGTGTCCTTGTTTGCATGCGCGCGCACGTGTTTGTTAGATAGTTTGTTTATGCCTGAGAGTTTTTATTTGTGTGTATTAATGTGTTAATGCTCGATCTTTTTTTCTTGGCCGGAGTGGTTAAGATGATCCAGGGCAGCGTGTTGGTGTCAGCATTCGGTAGTGCATCAGAGTGGCCGATTGCCTCCGTGACACTCTTAATCTCATCATAATGGTGTACTGTTGCCAGACAAGTTTTTTCAGCTTGTAGTTAAGGGGTAAATGAAGACTGTATCTCGCCAGCCTAGTATGAAAATTTTCCATCCTAAGTTCAGTAGACTTGCTTGGTGGTAGGAGTGTTGAAATGAGAAAAATACATCTTCGGACTAAAGAGATTAAATGATGTGTGAAGGGAGACCTGTCGCGCCGATGGGCTGCTTCTCGGGAAACAAAGAAGGGCAGGAAAGAGAAGGGAGGAAGTAAGTGTAGAAAAAAAGGAGATTAGGTGCAATAAAGCATGATGGAGGAGGATGAAGAGCAAGAGAGGAGGAGTTAATGAAGCAAGGAGGAAAGAGGAACAGAAAAGTGGGAGAATGCAGAAAGAGGAATACGAAGAGGAGGCTGAGTAAAAGTGAAAATATATTGTACAGGGATACGAGTACAATCCAGGAGGAGGAGGAAGAAGAGGTAGAAGAAGAAGAAGAGGAAGAGGAAGAGGAAGGAGGAGGAGGAAACAAGGAAAGAGGAGGAGACTAGGTAGGTAAGGATCATAAGAAAGGGGAAGGGGGCGGTGGAGGGAAGAAGGTTAGAGTGGTAAAGAGCAAGAGGAAGGAGAAGGGGAAGGTGTACGGGAGGAGGGGCAAGAGCAAGGATGGACAGAAGGTAGAGAGAAGATTGGGAAGAAGCAAGAGAAACGACGGAGAGAAGGGAGTTGGAAGAAGATAGCAAAGGAGCAAAGAGTAGGAGGGAGAGAAGGGAAAGGAAGAGGGTAGCAGCAAGATGAAGGAGGGAGAGAAGGAGAGAGAAGTCAGGAGCAAGACGAGGGAGGGAGAGAAGGGGAGACAGGAGGTTAGGAGCAAGATGAAGAAGGGAGAGAAGGGGAGACAAGAGGTTAGGAGCAAGATGAGGGAGGAAGAGAAGAGGAAGAGGTTAGGAGCAAGATGGAGGAAGAAGAGAGAGGGAGGCAGGAGGGTAGGAGCAAGATAAGGGAGGGAGAGAGCGGATGGAAAGAAGTTGTTTGGTAGGCAAGGCAGAAGAAAAGAAGGAAAGAGGATAACCGTATATCAGGGTCTAATTAATTGCCAAAATTAGACATAATTAACAAAGAAGGGGCATGGCTATCCCATCCCACGAAACCTGCCAAACGTGACTAACAGGAAAAAATGGTTTAGGAACACCGTGTACCGTGCAAAAACTGGCACGGAAATTTGTAGGAAAGGAAGAAGGATAAATACATACTACCACAGTGGAACCTGAAGGAGGAGAAGGAGGAGGAGGAGGGAGAGGGGGAGGAGGAGGAGGAGGAGGAAACAATAAGGTGCTCGAGAGGTAAGGAGATTCACAGATTTGATGCAGGTGATAAGAGGAGGTGGAAGAGCGGGAGAGAATCAGATGATCTAGAGGAAAGGAAGTAAACAGGAGGAATGAGAAGGAATGAGGGTAGCATGTGAGGAAGCAAGGAGGAACAGCAGAAAAGGAGAGAGAGAGAGAGAGAGAGAGAGTGAGTGGTGGTGGTAGGGTACGTCCATCTCTCCTTTAACCACCACAAAGGCCCTGCCCTGTTCACTTTATCCTTATGATCTCGCCGGCTGCTTGATGGGGAGGGGGTGATAATGTGTGTGTGTGTGTGTGTGTGTGTGTGTGTGTGTGTGTGTGTGTGTGTGTGTGAGTGGATGTGGGTAGGGAGAATACTAATGTGTGAGAGTGAGGGAAGGAGTGATTTGGGATTGTGTGTGTGTGTGTGTGTGTGTGTGTGTGTGTTTACAACAACAGAACGAAGGAAAAACAAATGAATGAAAAAAATCCGTACACCTGATTGCAGGTGTCCTCCATTTATAAAAAATCTGGAACAGTTGGGCGTGGAACAGCCGTAGGCTGAAGTTTGGAAGGAAACCATTCTGAGGAAGCGAGTTCCTAAGAATGCAGTTCGGGGAATAAAAGAATTTTGATAGGCAGAAGTTTTGTAATACGGCAATGTGACTGTCTAGTAATGAGCGCTACCAGATGCCTGTGTAGCGCGCGGGAAGGCGTGGAGAGGTGGCACAATGGATGCAAGCTCGTTTAAGCATTTGCCATAAAGTACTCGTATCTGTAAAATAATGCAAGGGAGGCAACATTCCTTCTTACCTGTAAGGGAGGTCGTTCATTTTAATAGAGTTATTAATATTTCTAATAACTTTGTTCTGAATTTTGTCCAGTTGTTTTAGCGCAACCTCTCCACATCATTTCACAAGGGCGAGCAATATTCCAGCTGAGAGCGCACATGACTCTGTGTAAAAATAAATAATATTCCGTTTTTTATAACAGCGGTCATTGTCAGAAAATACATCACGCATTATCTTATCAGGCCCTTAGCTCTGGAAATCAACACACTAACAACAGGTGCGTGTAAAGAACACCGACTTACACAAAGAAAAAAAAAATCACTGAGGTAGGAGTGGTGCGTTACAAGCGGAATTATTGCTTTATCTTTATCAGCCGAGCTTCGACCCCTTGCAGGTGTTCTTACAGAGTGCCTGGAAATACACTTGTTTGGCAAGAGCTCACCTCTCCTCACCAACACCACAAACTACAATGCAAGTTGTTGTGGCTCCCGTTTCATCGACCTCACAACCAGAGAGAGAGAGAGAGAGAGAGAGAGAGAGAGTTTGTGTGTGTGTGTGTGTGTGTGTGTGAGAGAGAGAGAGAGAGTGTGTGTGTGTGTGTGTGTGTGTGTGTGTGTGTGTGATCTGTTTGATGTGTTCTATATTAGGACTTATCGTGGTTGTGTGGCTTTCAGCTGTTTCTCTTCCCCCCCCTCACACACACACACACACACACACACACACACACACACACACACACACACACACACACACACACACACACACACACACACACACACACACACACACACACACACACACACACACACACACACACACACACACACACACACACACACACACACACACACACACACACACACACACACACACACACACACACACACACACACACACACACACATATCCTTCTCTGTCTTTCTTCTGATCATCCTTCATCCATAGGAGTGTGATAGCGCTGACAGGTGAGCCATCGAGCTTGCCATTCTTCTCCATTCCCCAATATTTCTTCTTCTTGCACTTTCTCTCTTCCTTCTTCGTTCCCTTCTCGCGTGTCTGTTCTTCTTTGTTTCACCTTTATCCTTGTATTCTCCCTTATCTGTTAGTTTATTTCTCCTGTATTTTGTTCTTTTCATTTCCATTCTCGTTTGTCCCATTTTTTCTCCTTTCGTGTCTCTAACCATTATCTTTCATCCTCTACTTTGTCCATTCCTTTGGCTTTGATATCTTACTGTGAAGCTTATATAATCAAAGAGAAATATCTTCAAGGCCCGAGATCAGGTTGCCATAGCCCAATACATTTTAAGGTTAGGAGACCGACCTACGCATCTGGTAGCTATTACGTGATCGAAAATCCTCTAATTGTCGCTGGATAATAATTCTTTGTAACACTTGTTCATCCCACTGGTCGAATTTCAAGACCGATGGTGTTGTTGACCAGGGTAATTGTGTGGGTGGATGGGTGATGCTAAGATATGTCTCTTATCTTATGTTAGAATAGGGTGTTATATTGGATTGTATTGGACTGGACTGGGTTGGGTTGGATTGGATTAGATAAGGTTAATAATTGTCAGTTAAATTCGGTTGTATTTGATAAGTTGGGTCCAAATGGATTACCTTCTGTTACGTCTTTGCTGAGTCTTCTCACCTCTGTGCTGACCTAGAGTGTTAATGATAGCATTCTGTGAAGTGTCACAAAATTGTGTATAGCGAGAATGATAATTTTCAGAGTGGGCAGATTATTATGAAGTTTGCAAACATTTACTAAACACTTAAAGGTTTTTGTATAAAACTGATCTGCCTCTTCAGTTGCGTAAGGTATCGTTGTTGATCAAATGTTTTCGATGAGGATTAAGCAATGTTGGGTACTTTGTTTTATGAGCAAATTTCGGAGTTTTTGTATTTAATCGTCTTCTCTTTGAAATTATATTTCATAAAATTTAAAGGATACAAACAGCGTCCTTTAGGAACTGTCACAAAACTGAGAGTTATGTTCTACGGAAACTGGCCTTAAAACACATAAAAACTGTAATTTACCCTCTTTCAAAGGAATTTGATGTCAAAAGATATTGATGCTGCGTGTCATAGCCAGTAAACCACACAACAAATAGAAATTCATTGAAGTACAAAGCCGCACTCCCTTGTCTTTGACCTCCAGCACACTAATACTATTCCGGACCTAAGCTACATTTAGCAGATCGTGCTGTGTTTCCTCATTTCCATGTCGCCTCGTCCCACCTCCCAGGGGATGACTGGAAGAATAATTTTAGACTTGTAGGTGCAGGGGTAGTGCAAGGTGGCTGATCCAGTACCATGCTTTATCTATAGCTTGTCTGTTTCAGTATCAATATCTGTATCTAACACACACACACACACACACGCACAGTATATATATATATATATATATATATATATATATATATATATATATATATATATATATATTATTAGAGAGAGAGAGAGAGAGAGAGAGAGAGAGAGCGTGGTGTGTGTGTGTGTGTGTAATTCACCGGGTCGGTCAGGATCACTTGATGGTCGTGATCGTCAGCTTTTACCCTCCCGGAAGGGAGCTGAGAGCTCATATAGTCCGATCTAAGGGCAAGGCTGTGACCTTCACACACGTACACACCCGTCCCCTTGCTCAAGGGGGACAGTAACCACCCACTTCGTCAGTGAAACTTTTCGCAACCTGAGCGAGGCGCGAACTCCCGTCTACCAGATGGCAAGCGAGAACGTTACCACTGCACCAGCGAGCGGTGTGTGTGTGTGTGTGTGTGTGTGTGTGTGTGTGTGTGTTAAATAGGCTAGATAGATATTAGATATAAATATGGTTTATTCTAGCTGTATGTAGACGATTATTATTCATTTTAGGGAGGATTTCTGGTGCTGAAGAGGTTAGTGAAGTAAGTAACCCCGCCACTTTTTAAAAATCTTACAAAAGCGAGAAAAGAATCATCAGAAGTTAACAAGAACAATATATAAGGGTCATCACAAACAGGAGTGGGGTACAAAAAGCCCTCGCTCTACCTAAGCACTCATATCTGCCATTTATCACTGAATGAATTCTATGGCTGTCATTCAGGACTGGTGTGATATTAACAGGTTGTTTTATGGCATGTCAGAGGGTCTGATGGAAGATCAGGAAAGCCTCTTTCAACGAAATTTGATAATCGAACTATTCCCTGCCCGAACTTTGGATCGAACTTTCCTATCAAGCAGCGGCCAGTATCCATAACAACACGACCACCACCTCCATAGCGGGCTTCACTGACTCCACGTGCTCTGCCACAAGAGATATGTGGACCTCATCGTCGACCACATGTGTTACGGGTAGCCTTACAGAAATCTGCATATGTTGCTATAAGGGATAGGTAGACTGCTTCATCTGCCACTTGTGTTACAGGCAATCTCACAGAAAACCTTACCTTCCATGTATTTGGCATACCGTCCCCACCGCGAACCAAATGTCTTGCAGGTAACCTCATAGCTCGCATGTCACAGCGGAGGTGGAGACTGTAATTTGGTTGTGTCCCGGAAGAGGTGAAATAACCGTGCTGTGATTTTTACCCTCACATGAAGATTTTGGAAACTGGATGATTATGATGATGATTGATGATGATGATGATGATGATGATGATGATGAGGGTGATGATGATAATCATGATGATGTTTATGCTGATGAGTAATGATGAATGTGTATGATGATGATGGTGATGGTGGTGGTGATATTGCGAAGCTTAATATTGGTTGTGGATAATTATGGCTGAAATTACTGTGCATGTTCGTCCAAGTGAATACTGCCTTGATGGTGACACTAGGCCAGTTTGCATGACCCCACACTCACACGTATAAAATCTGCCTGTATAGAAAAGGAGGTCATTCAGGGAGCTCATTGTTTTGTTCTTTTCTTTTTTACCACCGTGGGAAAGTTGTTTGTTATTCATCGCTTGTTCTTCATGTGTAACACCCTAGAATGTTTCGTCTGTTTGTTTGTTCGTGTTCTCATTTTTCCATGTTTATATATCTCTCTCCTTTTTTATTTGTACTTACATAGAAAGAGTCAGTTGTTTTTCATCGTGTGTTTTTCATCTGTGGCGCAACCGGAAAGTCATTTGTACTTCATCGCGTGTTCTTCAGTATGTAATTGATCTGGACTAACCATCCCGGAAAATATGATCATTATTCACCTTTAATACCTCCGTGAAAACATTTGTTCCTCGACCCTTCTTCATCCATGTGTTCTTCATTGTGTTCTCTCGTATGTTCTTCATCTGCACAAACCATCCAAGAATTTATGTTTTATTTTTCACCTTCACAGGTAAAAGTTATCTGTTCATCATTCCTTGGTGTTCAGTGTGTTCTTCATTTAATACTCACCATCCAAGAATTTATGTTTTATTTTTCACCTTCACAGGTAAAAGTTATCTGTTCGTCATTCCTTGGTGTTCAGTGTGTTCTTCATTTAATACTCACCATCCCAGAAAGTGTGTTTATTTTTCACGATGGCCACCCTTATGAGGATGCTCGCCGGTTCTGGGTCTTGTGCTTTTGTTACAACTTGTGCTGTTGTTGCGAGCCATTCTTTTTGTTCTGTTGTTACAAGTTGGTCTTTTGTGCTCCTCCTCTTCCCCAGGCCGTGACCCTGACCCCGGCTTGTCCAGAATGTAATGAGAGTCAAGAACGGGAAAATAAAATGGTGAAAGATTTGTTGCCTTAGGGTTATGTTTGTATTTTAATCTTCCCTTGGGGATCTCGTATTCTTGCTCCTCCTTATCATATCCTCCTCCTCCTCCGCTTTTGTCTCCGCTTCCATTCTTTTCCTCCTCCTGTCTTCATACTCCTTCTTTCTTCATTTTTCTGTTCCTCCTCCTTTCTTTTCTTCCTCATATTCTTTCCCTGTCCTCCTCCTTCTCCTCCTCCTCCTCCTTCTCCTCCTCCTCATCATCATCATCATCATCATCATCATCATCATACTTTTTTTGCTTTCATTTCTACCTAATCCTTTTTCCGCGTTCTTTTTCCAATCCCTCTCTCTCCATTTAATACCACTTTCCTCCCATTTATACCACTTTCGTCCATCTGATATCACTTCTCTCCCATTAATACCATGTCTGTCCCTGTAATACCACTTTTCTGTAATATCACATCACTCTCTTCACTACTGTTTCTATCCTTTTTATTCCACTGTTCATCCTGTAATTCCTTTTCACTTCTCTTTCTTTTTTACCACTTCTCTGCCTTTACTAATAATTTTAGATTCACGCCACTTTTTATATACCACACCTAATCTTTAATACCACCTCCATCCTATAAATCCTGTTTGTCTCCCTGTATCAGTTCTTTCCCTTTGACACCACTTCTAATACTACGTCTCTCCCTCCATACCGCATCTCTCCCTCTAATACCACTTCTTCCTTTGCTACCTCGACAGCCTTTAATACCAGTTCTTTCTCTGTGTTACCACATCTTTCCCTGTAAAACCACATCTTTCCCTCTAATGCCACGTGTTTTAATAACACGACTGCCTTTAATACAACTTCTTTCCCAGTACTACCACAACTCTCTAATATCACTTCTTCCTTTGCCACCTCGACTGCCTCTAATACCAGTTCTTTCCTTGTACTAACACATCTCTCCCTTTAATACCAACACTCTTATCCCTCACTGCCACATTATTTCCATTAGTGCCAGACACTGAGTACTGTGGATATGTTTTCCTTAGTCAGTCTCTCCCCCTGCCTGTGATTTCGTCTTTCAGCCACAGAAGGTTCAGGCATCTTGGAGTCAATGCATGCCTATTTGCTTTCCTTTAGACAGGATGTGACATGCTTTGGAAATGACATAATTTTTTTAATGGATTTCAGACTCACTCTCTTTTTTTTTCCTTTTTCAGATAAAAGCTCTTTCGTTTAATATTGATTAGTACGTTTATATCCCTTTCTTCTGCCGATTTTTTGTGCGTGGATGTGTTTCCATCGCACAATACTCTTCTCTCCCAGTCAGTTCTTTACTTTCTTACATCACTTTTTTCCCCTTCAGGTTAAATGTCCAAACTTCTGCATCTTTTCTCATCTTTATTTTCCTTGCTGTTTAATATCAGCCTTCCTTCGCGTACGCACTACAATCAGTGGGGTGAGTCAGTCTCTTATCCATGACCTGTTCACTCAGAGGAGGCCGCCACACGAATTTTATGCAATTCGGGAGATAGATTTATGACCGAAAGAATTGAAATAACCTAATCTTGAGTCCCAGCACCTCGAAAGTAATGATAATATAGGATTGACTTACTGTTTTATCTTCCTCATTTTAACCTTCACTACTTCCTCTAACCTCACTCCCCCTCCCCCCCACACGAGAGTTTTGTATAAGTAGCTTCCCCTTTTTTTTCTCTCTCTCTCTCTCCTCTCAACCCTCTAATACTCGGGACAGCTCTTGTATTCTATTCCAGCAAACTCAAATCTAATCTCCTCTTCTCCCTCCCCCTCAGCACGAGATAATGGTGTGGGGAGCAGTGGGGAGCGACACGGGACACGCGATGGTGAGGGTGATGGTGGGGGACGTGAATGACAACCCCCCTATCTTCATCAACCCGTCACCCACCGTCACACTCATTGAGGAGGACGACAGGGACATACCGCTGCCACTAACTGAGGTGGGTTGAGAGAGAGAGAGAGAGAGAGATTTAAATGCCTCTGTGGGGAGAGACAAGGGATAGTTAGACCGATACTCGTATGGAAAGAGTTTGAGAGGTGGAGATAGGTGTGTAGAGAGGGAAGTGTTAGCTACAGCAGGGCGAGATTGAAAAGGACTAGCTAGTTAGAAAGTTGTTGAGAGAGAGAGAGAGAGAGAGAGAGAGAGAGAGAGAGAGAGATTGTGATAGCCATTAGACAAAATACACGGAGAAGATGAGGTCGGAAATAAATGAAGAAAATGACAGAAACTGAAACAGTTAAAAAATCAGAAGAAGGATGAAAATGAGAGAGTAACCTGTTCAGTACAATGACTTTTTAAAAAACATGTTCTTGCTAATATCTAGGACGATTTAATTCAAATTTGAGAGTCCTCTCTTGGGCCTATTCACTCTGTGGCCGGAGTCGGGAATTTTTGACGCAGATTGTGTAATCGTATATGTCGGTATAAAAACAGAGAGAAGATCTGGATTCACTGCGCCCACACTCTTGAGGTCCGAGTCAAATCAGTGACGCATTAAATGTTTTATTACAATGACAAGAAACGGTTTTGCTCATATCAGGCAAGACCTCCTTTAGCAAAAACTGTTAATGAAAGGTATATATATAAGTCGTCCATTTTGAAAAACTCTAATCCAGATAAAATCATATGGAGATAGCAAGAATAAAATATAAGTGACAAGTGAGAAACTGAATGTCCAAAATGTGAACCAATGAAACGAAGTGTTCTTCGATCTGTTTGTATGTCAGCCACCACGGTCAGACATTCCACGTCAGGGTACGTTCACTAACTCCCCCTCCCTTCACCACCCTTTCTCTCTCTTCTCCCAGGTGGTGGCCCGTGATGTGGACCGTGTGGACCAGGAGGATGGGGGTTTGACCTACACCCTTGGCGGGGACGGGGTGGATGGCTACGCACCCTCCGACGCCTACTTCTCACTCCACCCAACCACGGGACAACTCATACAGCTCAGGGTAAGGGAACCTAATCATTATATCTATCTTCTTGGTTTTGGCACCTTAGTTGTTCTTCCACTCACCTAACCTCATAACTTTTCTTCCTTTCCACTGTCTACCTGTTTCTTCCTCCTAAGTAACCTCCACCCTTCCATCTATACCTAACTTCTTCCTTTCCACCCATGTAACTTTTTTTTTTTTTTTTTTTTGGGGGGGGGAGGTATACTTCTCTTTTCAGCCCCCACTGGACGCTTGTACAGCTCAGGGTAGGACACAATAAAAATTATATCCGTCTTTGATTTATGGAACAGTCGGGAATTGAGTGCCACCCTGAAGGTCTGGTGAATACATTGTGGAAATAACCGAACCATCCGAGACGCGTATTATGTACCTTAGATATTTATTACAAGAAGAGAGAGCTTCGAAAGGTTAGAAATAATTATGATTAAGCGCGCGCGCGCGCGCGCACGCACACACACACACACACACACACACACACACACACACACACACACACACACACACACACACACACACACACACACACACACACACACACACACACACACACACACACACACACACACACACACACACACACACACACACACACACACACACACCAGAGAGAGAGAGAGAGAGAGAGAGAGAGAGAGTTATACATTGAAATAAAAGTGGCAGTGAGAGCCAGCTTTACAACAGGGATCAACTTTATCCCGTGTTGTCGTATTTCATTGGATTATCGAAGGCTTAGATATTGGCTGCCGTTTTTCGCTGTGACTGATAATAGGGCAACTGCTTTTGTATTTTTCGTCGTCCTGATTCTTAATACTTTACGGCCTATTTTTATTAGCTTAAAAGGGTGATGATGACGATGATGATGATGATGATGATGATGATGATGATGAGGAGGAGGAGGAGGAGGAGGAGGTTTTGTGATTATGTAATTTGTTGTAATGTTATGTTAGTTGTCGTCATTGTTATATTCTGTAAGGACTGTGGTGATACATATACATACAAGTTTACCTGTTGTCTCTTAATGATGGGGAGGATCTTTCCTTAATTGAGTGTATTTGTCTAACGATAGCGTAATAAAATTCTTAAGTGTTTGACCATTGAAAGTGCTAATTAGGTTAACTAATGATTAATGACAGTATATTGAAAGTATTTAATAATAATAATAATAATAATAATAGGAGAAAGCTGTGTATGAGAGAGTGTGCGTTGTGAACACTGGACAGTATATCAGCTCAGCGTTTTATCCAGCGAGATCTTGTTTTAATTACTGTTGTCCGGTTTAGATTTATTTTTTATCTCACAAATGTTTGATCCTGATGTGTTGCCTTCATCTTTACAGCCTTCATATTAAACCTTCACCTTGAATTAATCCCTGCCTGCCCTAGCGTGTCATTTTATTGTCATTTTATTTTATTCTAGATGTTGCCAGACATTTTCATTCTGCTTTGGAGAGTAGTAGTGAAGGGGCTAATGAAGGATATAACAAACATTTCTAGTTAAAAATTTACCCTGAGTTGAATGAAATAATGTGGGGAGGGATAGTGTGGAGCGCAAAAGACGGTATGATGGTGGAGTGGTTTTCCCTGACCTGGAGTTACGCTTCAGTTGCAGTGTATAGCCATTAAAGCATGTCTGTGTCTCAGTGGGATAAAACTGCTCTTCTTTTGTGGGTCATTGAGAGAGAGAGAGAGAGAGAGAGAGAGAGAAAAATGAGTGACCGGTGGAGAACATATTTCCTTTTCTTCATATTTTCTTACGTGCTTGTTCTTAGCTTGTACCTTCCAGACTTTTCTGACAAGTGTTTGTTTAGGCTTATCCCGTGCCGAGAGAGATGGTCGAGAGAAACGTCGAGCGACATGTGACAGACAGAACCACTTACATAGAGCTTGAACCCCATCTGTGTGATATCTTTTTCCCATTAAATATTTGCCGTCTGAGGATGAGTCAGTTAAGCTTAGGGGAAACTTCATGTTGTCAAGGGGTTAAGATACTATAGATTGCTCCAGACTCCTTAACAACGGGATACCTCTTCCAAGAACCTTATGATGGTGTCTAGTGGCAAAAAAAACGATAATAGTGTCATCGTACTTGAAGGGGTCAGTAATATTTTAGCTTGCATATAGGAACGAGTGTTAGGTACGGGAGCATTTCAAGGGGCGAGTCTGACTGTCTGTCGCTAGCGATTTTTGACGGGAGGTGCTTCACTCTTGTAAACTTTAAGGAAGCCACACCACACCACACATATTCAACCAGCCACACCACACCACCACACAATCAACCAACCACGCCACTCCACACCACACATAATTAACCAGCCACACCACACCACACCACACCACACCACACCGCACCGCACCGCACCACACCACAAAGCACAACACAACACAGCACCACTCTCATCACACCACACATAATCAACTTGCCACACCACACCACACCTCACCACACCACAAATAATCATCCTGCAACATGACATCACATCACACCAAGGGAGTCAACCGAAGGGCCCTGAAGCTCCCGCGTCTACCATTTTTATCCTTTTTTGGAGCAATTAAGCCATCCTGACCACGTAGTCGTAAGTGGAAACAGGTGGCGAGGGAGAGACTAAGGGCCGTATTTATAATCTCTTCACTACTGTAACTTATATTTTTACATCATTATTGGTGCTTTCAGACGATTTTCCTCAGCTTAGAAAAGACTCATTGAACTGGAGTTAGATGTTTTCATGAACCCTTTCAACTCTAGATTTTTTGTAAGTTGCATCAGACGTCTGTTTCTTGGTGTGAAGAAAGGAAAAGTACGTCCTCAGGCTGACGGAATTGCAGATGTGAGAGTGAATGTGTATGGAAGCCCCTAGTATGTGGAGATCATTTATTTAAGTTGTGAGCATCTGATGTGGTTAGTTTGCATGTTACGTTACGTGTCATATTCAGCAGCGAGAGATATGGTCGAAAAACGCTTTACTCCCATCATCGGTTTTACAAATGACTTACGGAGTTTGACTATGCATTCTCCGTGTCACGTGTAAGAATACCACCATAATCTCTTCAGTCTGATAACATATTTTATGCTGGCCTTATGAGAGACTTGTCGAACTGGAGCGGTTATTTACAGCCTTCATTATCCCCACCAATCAGGGAAGCCTTACCTAAGTCCTATATAAACGCCTAGATGCCGCCAGGATAAACTAATACATCATTGTAAGGAGTGATTTAAGGGCCTTATTCTCGTCAGTGTAGGAGGCTCCCTTAACAGCTCTTCTTAATCATTGTGTTTCTGCATATAGCACATTAATTTCCTTTGATATTCTGTGTAGGCAAACTATAACGCCGTCATGATACTGACCTCTTTAATACAGTGACTTCTCTGGTGTTTTGGTAGTACTTCTAGACGGTTTAATGTAGGGGAGACAAGGTGTATTGAGAGTATTATTGTGTACTATATTTAACTCCTCCAGGTTGAAATGTCAGATAAAATCGTCTGAAGGTACCAGGAATGAAATAAATACGTCATCGCAGTGAAGTGGTTGATAACACTGGGGTGAATATGTAGGTGTAAAATGCATAATAAATCAGTAAGGTAGAGTTGCCAAAAAAAACTCATAAAGCCATGGGAAAAAGTCCTTCAAGGCTCCTCTAATCCCTTCAACCAGACGACGTTTTTCTAGGCTATTCTTGCTTCAGCCAGACGATTGTATTCAGCTCAGAATAGGATGTTCGAACTGAAGGAATTTGATTATAGGGTTCATGAACGTCTTCACTATGGGAGGCCTGTCTTGAGTTGAATAAAAATCTTCAACAGGCACTTAGGGAAAAAACTGAAAATTGCGTCACCAGATTCAAGGAGTTAACACTTCCTTTTGCCAGAGTATTTCCGCCTTTGACACGTGAAATCTTTGACGTATCATTTATTCAGAATTCATAATACGTCCATGTAAATAAATAAATAGATAAAATAAGTAAATGACAGAGGAAAGAGTAATAAGAATGTAATGGTTAAAAATAATTGCTGGAAGAGATGCAGGGAAACCTCTCAAATTCACGAAAATGCGATGTTTTGTGAGCTGAGGGTCCATGAAATTAGCCTAACAAGCAGATAATAGAGTAATTGCCCCCACCTCAATGCCCAGATTAGGAGGTAAACACGTGAATCAGGTAACTGTTTTTTATCATCAGTTCGTCGTGTGTGTGTGTGTGTGTGTGTGTGTGTGTGTGTGTGTGTGTGTGTGTGTGTGTGTGTGTGTGTGTCTCTCTCTCTCTCTCTCTCATTCACTTCTCATTCTTTCCACCCTCATTCTCTCCCGCACTTCCTCCCTTTCCCCCTCACCCTTCCTCCTCCTCCTCCCCACTTCCTCACCTCCTAATCCATTACTCTAGTTTTCCACCATTTGCTGTTCACCATTTTTTCCCCTCCCCCTCCTCCCCATCCCGCCTGTGCCCCCCTCATGGTGTAGCTCTGGCCTGGCGGGTTTTTGATGTCCGGATAATTGGTTCCCTTGTTTTATTTTTCGTTTTTTTGTCGTGCTTTTTTTTTGCTTCTCTGGTTAATGTGGCGTGGCCTGGTGGTGGTGGGATGGGTGGGGGATGGAGGGAAGGAGAGGGGGAGAGGAGGGGAAAGGTGAAGAGGCATTGGATGGAAGGAGAGGGAGAGAGTAGGGGAAGGTGGAGAGACATTGGATGGAAGGAGAGGGAGAGAGGAGGGGAAGGTGGAGAGGCATTGGATGGAAGGAGAGGGAGAGAGTAGGGGAAGGTGGAGAGGCATTGGATGGAAGGAGAGCGAGAGAGGAGGGGAAAGGTGGGGAGGCATTGGATGGAAGGAATGAGGGAGGGAAGGAAAGAGGAAGGGGAACTGGGCGAGGGGAGCGAGGGAGAGAGAGTAAGGCATTTAGGGAGGAAGAAAGAGGTCAGAGGGATAGGGAGGGAAGGAGTGAGTTACGGGGAGAAGCACTGAATGGAGGGATGCTTGAGAGAGAGAGGGAGGGTGGGGGGAAGCAGGAAGGGGGACTGGGTGAGAAGGAGGGAGACAGAGAGGGAATGAGAAATGGGGGCTTGAGAGAGAGAAGGAAGGAGGAAGGGGAACTGGGTGAGAAGGAGGGAGAGAGGGAGGAAAGGAGATGGGGTGGATGGTTTGAATGGAGGGATAAATGCATGGATGGGTACCTGGGAGACAGGGAGGCAGGGGGAGAGAAATTGTACGGGAGGAATGGAGAGGGAGAGGGAAGGAGGCAAAGAGGGAGGGTAGATGACTCACAGCGATGGGGGAGAGAGGTAGACTAAGAGGAAAGGGGAGAGGAGTGGAAGGGAATGCTTGGAGAGAGGGAGAGAACAGGTGGAAGGAGGGAGTGGATGAGGAATTGGAAGAAGGGAGGGAGGGAGGGAGGGAGGATAAACGGAAAGAGAAAAGCTGGAAATAGGGAGTAGGGGGAAATGGAGAGAGGAATAATAGTTGGAGAGAGAGAGAGAGAGAGAGAGAGAGAGAGAGAGAGAGGACAGGTAAGAGAAGCTCTATGGGAAGCAAGAGATTGAGGGGGAAAGAATATGGAGAAGGAGAAGAGATGAGGAGGAAAAGAAGAAAAACATGAAAAGGAAGAATGGACAGACAGAAGAGAAAAGGGGGCGGAAATGTGGGAAGATGAGGGAAAAGACAGGTGTAAATAAACCGATGATGGCAGAGGGAAAGGAAGGACAGGGAGAAAGGAAGGAAGGAAGGAAGGAAGGAATTAACGGGAGAGAGGAGAAGAGAGAGAAATTTAAGGAGAGCATACATGTTAAAGTTAAAGATTGGTGATATGAAAGGCAGGATTTGAAGACTAGGAGGAGGAGGAGGAGGAGGAAGAGGAAGAAGAAGAAAGAGGTAGACTGAGTAAACAGGATGTGAGATTCGAAAGGAAGGAAGGAAGAAAGAACGAATGAAAAGAAAGGAGGGAAGGAAAGAGGGTAAAGGAGAAGTGACTGAGGCAACTAGAGGAAAAAATGGAAGAGGAAAAGGAGAGGTGAAGGGAGACAAGAATGCCAGACAAGAAGGGAGGAAGTTAGGGAACAGGAAGTGGAAACCGAATATTTAGTATGCGAGGCATGAAAAGAAGCAGGAAGGGAGACTGAAAGGCGAAAATAGGGGAGAAAGAAGTAAGAAAATAGGAAGCACAGATTAGGTAGAAAGGAAGGCATGATGGAGCGGTATAGGTGATGTAAATGCTAAGTACAAATAGGGGATACTTCCGAGTATGTGAGGGAGTGCTGCTCTTAAAAAATTTATGTCATTAACATTTTTTGATGCTGTGAATATATAAAAGCACGTGAAAATGTTAAGAACGCAAATCCGAGTTTATGTTTAAAGGTGAACTATTGTAAAATGATTTTCGCTTTGTAGAATTTGATATTGGGAGCAAGAGAAGAGAAGGAAGACGAAGTGAAGAGCAAAGAGAAAGTCAGGTTGTTGAGGAGGGGAAGAGAATGCTAAAGAAATTTGTCGGTGTCTGAGAACTAGTATTTTTATTAGAATTTTTGCGTTTTTAATATTTTATGCTCCTGCAAATAAGAGAATAGGAAACATTAAAGCAGATTAAACAAAAGCAACAATAACTACAGCCTTTGTGGGCTCGCAAATGTGGATTTTAGTGTGTACTGTATGTGATGGAGAGTTGTTACGATGTTCATTATTGCATTTATTGATATTGGGAGCAAGAGAAGAGAAGGAAGACGAAGTGAAGAGCAAAGAGAAAGTCAGGTTGTTGAGGAGGGGAAGAGAATGCTAAAGAAATTTGTCGGTGTCTGAGAACTAGTATTTTTATTAGAATTTTTGCGTTTTTAATATTTTATGCTCCTGCAAATAAGAGAATAGGAAACATTAAAGCAGATTAAACAAAAGCAACAATAACTACAGCCTTTGTGGGCTCGCAAATGTGGATTTTAGTGTGTACTGTATGTGATGGAGAGTCGTTACGATGTTCATTATTGCATTTACGATGCAGTCAATAAGGGTAAAAAGATGGTGGCGAATGTAAATGGAACTAATAAAAGCTGTTGTGCGTGACTTGTAAATGCTAAAAATTAAATAAATGAATGAATAAAAGCCAAAATTTTTTAGAGGAAGTACTGTGAGCGCAGTGTAACATAGGTGATGCTGTCAACAAGAAAAAATATAACTTAAAAAAAAAAAAACTGAGGAACAGTAACGTCACCTAGGGAGAGGGTGGACTTGTAAATGCTAATGAAAATATGTGTTTAAGATTTTGCTGTATCTGACTTAAGGTATTGTGAAAAAGAAAATAAGATAACCTATGGAAACTGAAAGAAAAACAATAGGAAGAGCTAAACAGCCGGAGGTGAAGCTGGGGGTCGTAGTTGTGAGAAGAAAATTAGATGTGTATATGAGGGACCTATTGTTAGTTTCCCTGTGTTGCGTATGATTTAAAATTCTCAATTTTGAAAAAGTAAAGGATGAAAGTCTCTTGAGTGCTTGTAAATAGGAAAGCAAGAGAAATGTGCATGTAAGCAAGAACGTTTCATGCTGTGAATAAAAAAAAAGATAAACAAGCAAACATACTCATTAAAGAAGTGAGCAGTGTTAAAGGAAATTGAGTGGAGTGGGGAGCCAGTCTTAAGCTGATAAAATGTGCGGGATTTTTTATATTCTGAGAGAGAGAGAGAGAGAGAGAGAGTGAGTGTGTGTGTTTGTGTGTGTGTGTGTGAGAGAGAGAGAGAGAGAGAGAGAGGTTGCGAAATGGAAGAACACTTAGGTGGCTGGAGTCTTGTCATCGTCATCACCGTTATTGTCCTTATCATTATCCTGACTTGTTTTTACGTAGGGATGGAGTGAGGGGGGATCCCCAAACATGGATACAGGAAGTGCACAGATGGAAGAATTTTGAACACCGTACTCAGTAATATGGATCAGAAGTCGCGAAAAAATGCGTGTTGCACTGAATTTCTGCTAATGTAGAATGAGAAAGGGCAAAAAAGGAAGGAATACTGACTGCTTAAGGCTGTACAGGTAAGAAATGCTTAGAAAAAAAAGGAGGAAAAAAAAAGGTGTATATATGAGGGAGAACTGCTGTAAAACAGACATATTTTGCTTAGGATTCGTGAGCCGGAGTTGGAAAGAAAAAAAAAGGGGGGGTGGGGGGTGGCAGAGGGAATGTACAGTAATGCTAGGGAAAATGGGACGTGTATGTGAGTGATAACTTCTAGAAAGATCCTGAGTACCTTATATATATATATATATATATATATATATATATATATATATATATATATATATATATATATATATATATATATATATATATATATATATACAGAAAGGCCACAACATATTCCGGTATGGTTATTTTTGTGAGGTTTTTCAAAATGTCCCGTGTTCAAGGAATCATTTATTATAAAAAAAAAAAAAAAAAGGAAACGGAAAGAATACTTGGAGGTCCGTAAGATTTACTAACATGAAGATCCCTTTATTCATTTAGTTAATATTACAGCCTCACAGATGTGGAAAAAGAGTAATTATTATTTTTTTTGGTAAAGTCTGAAAGTCCAAAGTTGTTCCGGCATGCTTTCCTCTTTTTGTTCTGAGTCATGTGAGTTAAATGACAGTCTCATTCGCCTTTTTTGCCTCAAGGCTTAAAAATGAGCTGTTTTGCCGCATCAGGCTGTAAGTGATACAGGCCGGCCGTGAAATGGAACTGGCCTGGTTGCAAAAGAGACACGTACCATAATCTTTGTTGGTGGAAATGAGACCCACGTACAGATTTTTTTTTTTTTTTTTAATGATACTGGTCAGAAGCTCGAGCACGGCGTGAACCCTCTTTTGTCCCCTGCGAGTAAACACCTTTCAACATGTAGGTTTAATTAATACCATTTGAACTTTTTCCAGCACTTCTAAGTCTTAACCTTTAATAATTGTTTGTGCCCGAGTTACACTTTTCGTCGTCTTCGTTATTATGTTTTCGTCATAGTTGTCGTCGGCGTCGTCTTCGTCTGTTTTTTATTTAATCACTTTAAATTTCAATATTATTTTTCTTCTATTGTCGTCGTATTCACCATTATGTTCATCATTATCGGTGCCTTCATCGTTGTTTTTAATTCAGTCACCTTTATTGTTGGCATCAAGGTAAAGAGAATATAAGGTAGTTTCACACGGAAGGGGGGGGGGGCGGGAAGCAAAAACGCGTTTCGGTCTGTGCATGACGTCACAGATAATCCAGACTGAGGGTCTCCACTTGGTAGTCAGGCTAGACACACCTACCTGCCCTGTGATGAGCTCCCTGGCCTATATGGATTACTTTTATTTGCATCCTTAACAGCATGCAGAGCAATGAAAAGGTTAATAATATGTTTCCGAGATATTATAGAATATGTCTTCAAGAAGAACTATCTGTTTTCAGAGAATACAGGAATGTTGTATACAGGGTCATACAGACACAAATCCGACGTCACAGGCGCCTGTAAGCTAGCTGATTATGAGAAAAACAACTGAAAATATTGACAGAGATCACTGGTTGAGAGTATGACAACACCAAACACCTACCAATTGATTCGGAAATCGTCAGTGTACATTGGTATGCCATTACATTCGTTTTCATTCACGCTCCCATTCTCTCTCTTTCTTATTATCCTTGACGTCACACTCTCTGCGTGAGACGGGGACAGTGAACCTACCTCTCATTTTCTTTTTACCTTGATTGGCATCTTCATCATCATCATCATCATCATCATCATCATCATCATCATCATGGTTATTGTTATCGTCGTCGTCGTCGTCGTCGTTGTTGTTGTTGTCACACATCTCGGTAGTTTAAAGAGATGATCAATCAATCAATCAATCATTTCCTGTGGCACCCTCGGGGATGCATAGGGCCTCGATGAACTCACACCACCACATCCTATCTTGTGCTAACTCCTCAAGATCTCCCCAACACTCATCTCCAGCTTCCTGTCTCATTGTCCTCATCCACGTCTCTTTTGGCCTTCCTCTACCTCTCCTACCAAGTGCCACCCACCCTGGTGTACCTCGCACTATTCCTTGTCTCCTATACACATGTCCTAGCCACTTCCATCGTGAGAATCTAACATATTCATCGATCGGCTACACTCCCGTTATTTCTCTAATTCTACTATTTGGTATCCTTTCCCACCACTTAACTCCTAATATTCTTCTAAGTGCTTTATTTTCAAACACCAAGAATTTATTTTCCATAGTCACTGTGCTGTACCAAGACTCGTGTCCATAAATTAAGATACTCCTAACCATTACCTTATAAAGTTTGATTTTTGTATGCACAGAGAAATTGTTATTATTCCAGATATTTTCAAGCATTCCCATTGCCTGATTAGCCTTCTTTAACCTTTCCTCGAATTCAAAGTTCAAAGAACCATCCTTGGCTAAATAAGTACCTAAATATTTAAACCTATCAACTTGCTTTACAACCATACCTCCAATTACACATTCCTGCGCATTTTCCATATTCATATTGATTATTTCAGTTTTTCCACAATTAATAACCAAACCCACCTTGCGACCTTCACTCACCAAACAGTCCAACACTCTCTGCATCTCTTCTGGCCCATCACAAATCAAAACTATGTCATCTGCATAATCTAAATCCAAAAGTTTCCTGTTCTCTCCCCAAAGTATACCTGCACCGGTTTCTGTTCCAACGCGTTTCATAATGTAATCAATGACCAATATAAATAGTAAAGGCGATAGAACACCACCTTGAATTACTCCGGACTTGACTTCAAACGAATCACTCAGACAACCATCAACCATCACTTTACAAAATGTGTCCTCATGCATGTTCATAATGACCCTCACAAACTCCTCTGGTATTCCATGATGTCTCATGATCTTCCCCATAGTCTCTCTCGAAACACTATCAAAAGCCTTTTCAAAATCAACAAAACAAAGACTTAACGGTACTCTCATTTCATTAACTTACTGCATCAAATGCCTAACTATAAAGATCTGATCATTGCAACCACGTCCCTTTCTAAAACCAGCCTGTTCATCCCTCAGAATACCCTTAACCACCGGCTCCAACCTATTTAACAACACTCTACTGAAAACTTTCAAAGCTATCGGTGACAAAGAGATTCCCCTCCAATTACCACATTCACTCAGGTCTCCCTTCTTCGGAACTTTAACAATTACACCATTCTTCCAAACTGACGGTAGTAACCCCGTCACCCATATCTTATTGAATAGCTTGGTCAAGATCATTATTAATCTATCCCCCTCCACTTTAAACATTTCTGGAAATAAACCATCCTCCCCTGGTGCCTTATTATTCTTTAACTGTTTTACTGCTTTCTCCACTTCTGCAAGCCTCAACTCTCCTGTTTCTATATTTAAATCTTCCTGAGCAGACGGTATATCCTCTTCTGGTGGTATTGGTCTATTAAGAACTGTCTCAAAATGCTCTTTCCATCTGTTTTTAATATCTCCATCTTTGGTCAATAAATTTCCTTCCCTGTCTCTAACTGGTATTTCCTTGCGTTTACCTGCGTTACCACTCAGTTCTCTAATCGATTCATATGCTATTCTTTGACTCTATCCATCATTTTTGTTTATTAAGATTTCAGTCTCTGCAACCTTTTCATCCACACATCTTCTTTTATCTCTCCTAGCTAACCTTCTTACTTCTGAATTCAAACTCCAGTACGCAGCTCTTGCTAATTCAAACTCTCGTTCATCAACGCATTGCATCTCACTCCTCAATTTAGCCTCACCTCTCTTTTTTATCATATCCCACGTTTCCTCCGATATCCATTTCTTTCTCCTGAATCTATGTCTCCTTCCAATCGTACATTCAGCAGTCTCATGCAAAACTTTGTTCACATCCTCCCACATCTCATCTACACTTCTCTTCCCCTCTTCCAACGTTTCCAACACCAAAAACCTATTTCTGCATTCTAATCTGAATTCCTCCTTTTCTTCTCCTTCCCTTCTAAGCTTAACAATATCGTATCTACCAACACCTGATTTTTCCTTCTTCTGATTTTTAAGTTTAAACCTTATTTTTGCAATGCTGAGTTGATGGTCACTACCAATATCCGCTCCCCGTTTAACATGAACATCTAGCAGAGAACCTCTATGCCTCCTACTGATAGCGATGTGATCAATCTGATTTTTATATTTTCCACACGGCGACACCCAAGTTGTCTTGTGTATATTGCAATGCTGAAAGAGTGTGCCCCCGATGACTAAGTCATTTGCTAGACAGAAGCTTCCAAACCTCACTCCGTTTTCACTCATCCAACTACCAACTCCCATCTTACCCATACATGCCTCAAATCCCTCATTTGAACAGCCCATTACTGCATTAAAGTCTCCAACGCAGATCAAAACATCATGTCTAGGTACCCTTCCTACTCCTTCTTGCAACTTTTCATAAAATGTGTCTTTCCTTTCATCGAGTGCATCATTAGTAGGTGCATAACACACAAACAGACTGATGTTGCCATGATTTGATTTAAACCGTGCGTATAACAATCGCTCATCTATAGGATCCCACTCACATAAAGCCTTATTTGCCTTACAACCCAGCAACAATCCTACTCCCTGATAATGCATTCCGTCCTGTCGACCAGATATCAATAAACGTATACCATCCTCCAAATCCAACTTATCGACTCCAGTTAATCTAGTTTCTGTCATAGCACAAATATCAAGTCCGTAATTTTGAAAAAACTTCACTAACTCATCGATTTTACCGTCATGATTTAGCGTTCTTACATTCCAATTACCAATTTTAATTGTATTTTTTGCATTGACAAAGGAATTAGATTGTAATTGAGGCAACCGTGAGATTCTTAGCACCCCCTGCCCATTTAAGGGCTGCACGGGACTGGGGGCCATTATTGTTCTTTCAGAGTCCATCAAGGTTTCTTTGATCAGCATTTAGAAAAAAAAAATGTTATAAAAATGTAAGGGTATTAGTCAAATAATGTACGATGACCTTAACCACGTTATAGTAATCTTTATGCGATTTTATACATCGTGGAAGAGACCCGTAGAAATGAAAGGCTGCCACAAACACCATCTTCCTGTTTACGATGAGAGGTTTTTCTCCGATCTGAAGGGGAAAGTAAGTCCACAGCATAAAGAATAGAATGTAATAAAAAACTCATCGCACTGCAGAAGTTCAGCTTATTGTCCTTTCAGTCAGGTTTTTCTTTGCAGCTGCTCATTAATTGTGGTAGCTGGAAAGTAGATAAATAAAAGATTCTGTACATAGGTTGGTAACTTTTGTAAGGAGATAGATCAGTAGGTAGATATCTTGAAGTAGATTTTTATGGAGTCAGGTCTCCTATGCAAACATCACAGTACAGTACAATGCGAGGAGCAGTAGACAGATAAGTAGACAGATAAAAAGATAGATAGATGCATATATAGGTAAATAGGTAAGTACTCAGATATAAATATAGATATGTAGGTAGGTAGATAGATGGATAGATGTAGATAAATGTTAAAAATATATAAATTCATGGTCACAGACAAATATGCAGGAAAAAACAGGCAGACGTAAGCTCCTTTGCGTGGGACTTAACGGGGAACAGCTTAATATTTCACCAGCTTTGTTCACCTTGTGTTGGCAGCCCGCCCCTGATCCCTCGCCAGTTTCTTTATCACGCCAACTTTGCACCATTATAAATAAGTAAATGTGTAGGTTTTGCAGGGACTCACGAAATCAGCAGCGTCTTCATTCATCATGGAAGTTTATCTTTGTGACAGAGAGAGAGAGAGAGAGAGAGAGAGAAAGGGGGGGGTAAACACAAATTCATAATCACGCAGTTATTTGCCAAAGTTCATTGTGGTTTATTATGCAACTAAATATTACGAAACATCATTTAACTTTCATGATCGGGAGAGATCAAGTACTTTATTCCAGAAGATTTTATTCAGCTGAGTAAGTTATAGCAAAGAAATATGGTTATTTTCTCCATTAACTCTGGCATGGTTAGGACAATTTTAGTAATTGTTTAAGCATCACCGCAAGTTTTGATTCAGCTGAGAGTGAGTCCTAGAAACCTGAGCATTATATGAGAGCGTGAACTATTAACCCATTATCTTCCACGGTTCCTGTGTGCGTGATTGTGCCGAAAGGGTACTAAGCGTACTGCCCTCCGCCTGTCGGCTCATAGTCGCTATGCTCATAGGTCCCTACCCCGGATATCCCTTCTTTATCAACTTCTGAAATGCCCAGTTCCGTCCTATACTGAGGACAGTGGGCGCAGATTGGTTAATTTTCTTATACTGGTGATATGTTTCAACGAAGTCAGTTGTTCCAGCAAAATGTCTAGCTTCGATGAAAGCAGTTATTCTTTCTATCAGAACAGTCGGATCTTGAATTTGGCTCTCTATTGTATTTTGTTTTTGTCTTTGAGGGAACTGTTACTGCGGGCTCATGGGCTTTGGTTCCTTCTTCCTCGCATAAAAAAAAAAAAAAAAAAATTACATACTTACTTTGATAGATATTACGTAAGCCTTTGGAAATTCGGGTAAAAATATCGTAATAAGCTACTTCAGACATTCAGAAGGCAGTCATTACGCCTTTTGTGATTGTCTCATGTTTCTCATTGCTAGAGGTGCAGATTACTAATATTGTCGTCGTCGTCGTCGTCGTCGTCGTCGTCGTCCTCCTCCTCCTCCTCCTCCTCCTCCTCCTCCTCCTCCTCCTCCTCCTCCTCCTCCTCCTCCTCCTCCTCTTTCCTAACTAAAAATAGCCTGAGGTTGGATCCAGACACAGATAAAGAAAGGTCGTAAGTGGGAGAAGTTTCAGCAGCATGACCACATTGCTAATACCATGGAGAAAAATACGTAATGACAGATTGACATTATATTTAGCCAGTAGTTTTCTTCTGTTTCCGGTACCTTAGAATTTGATAGTATTTTCCTTGCTTGTAGATGGTGGGAAATAATATCTTTGGAATTCATAAAAGTAAAAGTGCCGTCATCATCATCATCATCATCATCATCATCATCATCATCATCATCATCATCATCATCATCATCATAAATAATTCTTGTTTCTCACGAGTACAGGTGGAGTGGTGGTGATTTATTTTGTGTAATGACTCGAAGCATCGTAAATGTTTTCTTAAACGGTAACATAAAAGCATTTGCATTTCATGAGTAATAACTAACACACACACACACACACACACACACACACACACACACACACACACACACACACACACACACACACACACACACACACACACACACACACACACACACACACACACACACACACACACACACACACACACACACACACACACACACACACACACACACACACACACACACACACACACACACACACACACACACACACACACACACACACACACACACACACACACACACACACACACACACACAGGATAAACAACAGGATAGAATGCAATGAATACCAGAATACCTGTTGTACGAGAAACACCCGCTAGCGTGCAGTAGATTCCTTTTCACACCAGTATGCTTTTGACCCTTGACCCTCGAATTTGAACTTGACTTAGGGGTGGTCACATACGACTAACCTGCCAAAGTTGAGGCTCTAGGCTAAAGGATACAAAAGTTACAGCCCAAACAAAGCAGACAAACAAGGAGACACTGACACAGAGACACAGAAGCACAGACACAACCAAAAAATCAACTGTCGATTAGGCAAGCAGAAGTACGAATGAAGAGTACATAATTGTAGACTCAGCGTACACCACCACATTAAACAGAAGGACCGAAGTACTGAGAACAAAAATATACTGTACATTTGCTTCAACAACAAAGTAATGCACACCCAAAATACGTGCACAAAAATGTAAATGCCTGTCCCTGTTTTCGTGCGAGCTGGATAGATTTATATATTTTTAGGTTTCTTGGATGTGAGAAATAGCGAAGGAACGAAGATAGCAATTTCATGTTCTTACAATAACAAAGTCTGAAAGTTACAGAGAGAGAGAGAAAGAGTATAAAAGTAGGCAAGAAAAATGGAACGGAAGAGGAACTGAAATACAGGAAGGAGATGTGGAAGACAACAGAGAGAAAAAAAATAAAGGAAGGAGCGGGTAATTAAAGAACACAGGAAGGAGATAAGGAAGAAAGTAGAGAGAGAGAGAGAGAGAGAGAGAGTTGAAAGTCGTAGAGGAAGGAAACTCTTACTTTAATATCGCGGTGAAAGATGATAGAGGTGGGAGGGATGGAGGGAAGGAAGACACTTGGAAGAAGGTTGGGGAATGGTGGAAGGAAGAGCAGCCAGGAAGCACTGTGGGGATGTGGGAAAAAGTGGATCGGCAGAGGATGGTGGAGAATGGGTGAAGAACAGAGGCAAAGAGAAGTAAGGTAGGAGAGTGAGAAGAGATGGAGGCGTAAAGAAGAAACATGAGTAGAGAAGAGTAAGGTGCTGGGTAAAGAATGTAAAAGTAGAGAGGGAAGAGAGAAAGAAATGGAAGAGGAAGATGGGGAGTGAGGGAGATAGGTGAGGAGTTGGGAAAAAGCAGTGAAGGTGTAAGGAAGTAGGGAAACAGGGAAGCGGAAGAGGAAAGCGGTTAGTGCGAAGTTAGATGGGGAATACAGAGAGAGAGAGAGAGAGAGAGAGAGTGAGTAGTGAACAAGACAGGTGGGGAAGTGGAGAGAGAAAGAGCACCGAAGGAGGAATGTTGGAAATATGGGGCTTAGGTAGAGAGCAGAGAGAAAAAAAACAGTGCTAAATGAAGGTGGGGAAGTGGGGAGAGACATGGGTAAGGAAAAAAGGGAGAAAGTATAGGGATAAAGCTCTGAATGCAGACAAAAAAAATGAAGAGATGGGAATAAGAGGAGAGGCCAGAAATATGGAACCGGACAACATTAGATTTCTCATAGTGGAATATTCGTGGGTATGGGAACTGACGAAGTGAAAGTACATCTGTCGGTCAAACGTTTCACAGATAAACTGAAGAAGGTCGTATACGAGTAACATAAACTACAACAGGAGTTAAAAATCAGCCATGGGCATCCGCAGGTCACGTTATTCTTAGGAAACGGATCGACAGACGAGGTAAAAACATAACAGCTCAAAGATGGAGTGAAGGAAGATCCAGGCAGAGAAGAAGATGGAGGGAGAAAATCCGTAGATATATAGGACTGTAATGGAATAGATGTACGAGCAATAGATCAGGGTGGAGAAATTTAGAAGATGCCGTTGTCTTGTACTGGACTGATGATGATCATTGAAGAGGCTCGTGCAGATGACAGTAATTACATAACGTTCGATGATGATAATAATGATGATGATAAGGAAAGAAAAGGCTCATATGATAGCTGTGATAAAAAACGACCTCCCTTTTCTACCCAAACAATATACCATCAAAAAGATTCTACCACACAAAATACGTCTTTCCGCAGCAAGCGAGACCGGTGCCATAACTTGGTGGCGAGACAACAAAAACACCAGAACAATAGCAGCAACAATGATAAGAAGCACTGGAGGCGCAAGCAGAGTTTCTCCAAGCAAGCAATTACACATCCTTTTGTCTCCCTAATGGCTTTTTCTGCGCCTCATCTCCCTCCTTTACTCAATTTTCGCTGTGCCCGTCTTCGTGTGTGAGAATTTTTTTAAGCTGTGGAAATGAAAAGTTGATGTGGTGCAGAGTGGAATGGAAGGTCAAAGGGTGAAGGAGATGGAGAAGATGGAGAGTGGACTGGTGAGGGGAGGATTGAGGGAGCAGTGAAGGAAAGATGGGAGTGAGGTGTAGACAGAGAGAGAAGGATGACGTAAGTTACAGGAAGGAAAGTGAAGCAGTGAAGGAGAGGGCGTGCAGAGAAACAAAAGATAAAGTGATTGAGTGGAGTGAGAGATACAGAGGGAGGAGGATATAGAAAAGAGAGGGTAGGGGATGGGAACAGATGTTGATGATGGAAAAGGAGAGAGAGAGAGAGAGAGAGAGAGAGAGAGAGAGAGGCGGTTGTAGAGGAAGAAGAGAATGAAAAAAGGAAAGACGTAGAGGAGAGGATCAAATGAAGAAACGAGAAGAGCTTAAGTAATGTGTACAAGTGAAAAAATGAAAGAGGAGGGACTTCGCTTCTGCTGACGTGTACTGAGAACGTACAAAGATCTACAATCGTCTTGTTTTCGTCTGACGTGATTCGTAACCACCTTCTGCTCATTTGATGTCCTGGTGTAGTCAGAGTGGATAGTAAATTTAACTACTTACCAAGGAGACCCATCCATACTTCATAATTAACGATCACCGAGTTTCACATAACCACGACATTGTATTCAAGATGTGAGAATAACCCATTTCCGTCATATGTAAGCAGACTGGCTATATTTAAGATGGCATGCTAGGAGTCGGTGAGGGGAGTGAGGGGTCAAGAGAGACAGAGGTGGGGAGATGGTGTGGAACGGGATATGAGAGACTTGGGTCTGCGGAAGAGGACAAGACAGACAGGAGACGGTGGAGGAGATGTACAAAAAAGAGCGGCCAACCTCGACTGGGAATAAGGCAAAGAAGGAGGAGGAGAAGGGGTTGAGAATTAAGGAAGGGACAGTGAGAAAGAGAGGGTCAAGGAGACTGAAAAGGATGGAGAGGTAGAATGGGTGAAAGGAGGAGATGGAAAAGACATTAGCGCGAGGTGAGGGGTAGGGAGGAACGGCAGTGGAGGTGATGAGGGGATAGAAGGGAAAGGAAAAAGGATTTGGAAAGGGAAGTGGGAGAGCAAGCAGTGAATAAAAACCGTCATGTTTTGCTGAGAAAACAAGATAGAAGAAAGACGGAAAGACAGAAATAAACGAAAAACGTAAAATAAAGAAAATATTAATCGCGAAGTGGGTAAGATATGAAAAGGAGCAACAGAGAGAAAATAAAGAATTCGCAGAAGGTAATGGATAATTTGATATACGAAGAAGTGTTAGATTCAAGAACAGTATTACTGGTGATGTAAAAAAAGAGAACATTAAGTAAAAACAGTGGTCGAAAACATGTATAAATAAACAGAAGGAAAATGGCAAGATAGATAAAGGAAAAGGAGAAGCTCAAAACTGGAAGAATTTAAGGTGATTAAAGAGGAAAGAGAGAGAGAGAAAGAGAGAAAAGAAGAGTTATGTAAGTCTAGGAAAAGAGAAGAAGGCAGGAAGTTAGTGTTGGTAAAAGCGTTAATAATGAATGAGAGAGAGAGAGAGAGAGAGAGAGAGAGAGAGAGAGGAGGAAAAGACCAAGCTAATTAACGTTGAAACAAGAAAAAATCACCGTGGCGGAAGTGAAGACAAGAATCGAATACAAAACGGCAAAGAAGTGAAGTAAAAAATTATGGACTCTCTCTCTCATTATCCATTTCACGGCGGTTATTACTATTATTTTTTTTACTGATACCAGGCGATTTTTATAAAACTTAGGTGGAAGATGATGACATTGGGTTTAGGGGAAACTCTTCGAAATGGAGAGGTTAGATAAAGCCCTCTTATTTACTGTTGTGTCATTTTTTCTCCAGACGGTTTTATTTAGCTTTCGAGATACAATTTCGAACTTGATTATCCATTTCATTAGTATAGCGACTTTTGTTTATTATATTCTTGATGTCTCCGATCGATCATATTTAGATTTTGGAAGATTTTTCGATCTGAAGGTTAGATGAAACCTTACCCTAACGCTGTGTAGTAAGCTGTACTGGTTTTCGATTCGGTAAATTCACATAAGTCTTTGGTGAAATCCTGCCAAATTACACATATATCATTCTTGAGTTCTCGTACCATCGGAACGAGACGTGTGCCATGGTGTTTCCTTTGTCGAGTAATTTATACTTATTTGCCTTTCCTCTGATGGCCCAGAGAGACTCCTAATGGTCTAGTGATGGATACTTGTGTCGGGGTGACGGCATTATCTTAACACGTAACTTTCAAATCCTTAAATGATGAGGAATCTTTCCATCATATAAAATGCTGCCTGGTGGTTTAGTGAGTAAAGACGTCTCAGTCGGATACGGCTTGTAAAGTTTTGCAGTCGAGGGAAAGCTGGGGTTTACTGCTCACCAAATGTCACTCACGGGCAAGTGGAACAGGTCACCTTCACCTGAAATATAGAGACCAGTTAGCTTAGCCCCTAGGTCACGATGCTCCTGGGAGAGCGAAGAATGATTGGATAACGAATGATAGAAGAATGTAAATGCTGCCAGTGTCGCTAATATCCCGGGCCAAGCTAACCATCTGTCGTCGTGTTCGTCACCAGCCTGTCATCTTGTCGCAGTATGCTTGTCGGAGTCCGTCTCTTGGTGTGGAATTACGACTTAGCCAGCATGAGGCATTAATGTTTTCACTTCGATGATGCATTTTTTTTTTTTTTTTTTGCTTCGCCAGGGAATTATGTTCAGATTAAAAGAAGTTATCCTGCTTATAGGGTTAATGATAGTTTCTTTAAATACCTTTCCTACAAGGAGTTTTTCTCCATTGCTGAATCAGGCTGTCTGGCTGTATCAAAAATAATGAATAAATACTGTACATTTATAAATATAAGTGATATATTTGCTTCAGTCAGCAAACGTACTTTCCTCCTGTAACTCTTATTTTTCTGTGCTGCCCCTCCCTCCCTTGTTCCGTTCCTCATCCCCACCTCCTTCCTTGTCACGCCCCTCCTTCCACCCCTTTCCCTTCCGCATCCCTCACATCTTTTTCCTCCTTCCTCCGTCCCTTCTTGTCTTGCCTTTCCCATCCCTCTGTCGTCCCCCCTCCCCCTTCTACTGCCCCCACCTCCTTCCTTCAATTCCTCCCCTTTTCTGCCTTCTTTGTCCTTTCCTCTCTCCCCTTCCTTCTCCTCTCCCCCCCCCCCTTATGAACCCTTGAAAAATTATTCCACAAAGTTTTGGTAAGAAATTCACCAAATTGTGGCTGAAAGTTTGTGTCCGCCTAGGAACAACATGGGAGAAGTTTGTGCATAAATTGCGTGTTCTCAAGGTCACGGGTCAAGGTCACATATTCTCACTGTATCCATGCAGGGATTTTGACCCCATTAGTGCACGATGCGCTTCCCAAGATGAATAAAAGCCGGTATTCTTGTCAGCTTTTGGAGATTTTGCAGCACTCTTCCTCCGTGATTTTTTTTTTTTTTTTTTTTTTTTTTTTTTTTGGTATATTATAGAATATTCTTTTTTTGTGTGTGATTTCGTTTTTATGTCGACATGGATTGCAAAAATGGAAAACTGGAGTATGCTGACGTACCATATCCAATAGGAGATGATAGGGAGTCAGCAGACGAAAATAGGGGACAAAATCGTCTGATGGTAGTAAAAATGGAATTAATCCCTTCAGTCCAGTTGCATATTTTCCACTACAATTTTTCCACTGACAAACCATTGTATTCAGCTTAGGAGAGACTTTTAGAACTGAATGCATTTGATATAGCCTTCATAAACCCCTAAGTACGAGAGGTCTTTCATAAAGTTAAGAAAATCGTCTGGAGGTGTGAGAAACACGTCGCCTGATTGAAGGAGTTAATAACACGCTTTAATACTAACCTCTTCACATGAGATACAAATTCTTTCATAGCGAAATCAGTTTCCTTAGAGCAGTAAATCGTTTGAGGACAACAAGATTGACCCTAAAAAGAAAGTCATAGCCGTGAAAAGCTTGGGTCGCTCGAGGTCGAAACAGCTCGAGTATATTATTATTTTGGCAGACGCCAGACTGTTTCTTTCAGCTGAAAGTGAGTTATAGGAGCCCGAGTGTTAACCCCATCACTACGAGATGCACTTCCTTAAATGAGTTAAATCGTTTGGTAGCAGCAAAGATAAAATAAAAGACATCACAGTGAAAGGGTGAGTGGCAATGATTTCAAGCCCATTGCGTCGAAGAGGCTACTTCTTCCTTAAAAAAAAAAAAAAAAAAAAATGCCAGTATGAATAAATTAGAGGGGATAGTGAAGGCAAGAAAGCGGTTGGAATAATTATGCTGGCTTGTTAGCATGTCTTAGACCTGTACACTGATGTTATTGTAAGTATTGCTAAAATACGCTAAGTCATATTATCTGTTCTCAGTCAGCCTGATAGGTATTATGAAGTGCATGTGTATGGAAAGGTTGTACCTGTGAAGTCAGGATTCTGGGGCCTTGAAAGGCGATTGAATGAGTGTGCGGCCCATTTCAGTGGGCATGTTGATGATTAGTTCTCTCACTGTCATGTTCTTTTTTTTTTTTTCTTTGCTTTCTGGACTTTTGGAGGTGTATGGATGGTAACGGGCTGTGAAACCTATGCCCAGAATCGTATGCATTAAAAAAAAAAAAGAATCCAGCTTATGGATGGGAAAATGGTGGTGGGGGTAATGATGATGATGATGATGATGATGATGATGATGTGCATTGTCATCATTATTATCCTCATTGTTTTCGTCCCGGTCGTCATATATATATATATATATATATATATATATATATATATATATATATATATATATATATATATATATATATATATATATAATAATTACATCCTCTTATTCCAGTTGTATATTATCCATCCTGACTCAGCTGTGACATGTAATTCCAAGTTTGTCCGGTAGCTGCCGCCTTCAAAATATTTTGCACAAGTTGCGAATATTCCCAGGGTTTCGCTGTAATTTCCTGTATAAACAAATGACATAATATTGTTCATTATAATAACGGTGGATTTGGGTGCACTTTGCATAATATATATCATTAACGGGCTTCCAGGAACTGTTGGGTTAGGCCGGAAAACATAGGCCGTGTTAATCATTAATTAAAGTCAGTGTATTGAACAGGTTAGCCTCTTGACTATGAAAACATCGTTTTAACTCAGCTACTAGTACTTCATTTTATTCAACTAAGGAAGAACTTTTCGAACGGAGGGGTTAGATAACTGCCTTCACAGTCCCGTTCAGTCCTGGAGGTACTTCCTAAATTTAGTAAGATCGTCTGGAGGTAGCAAGAATCAGGCACAGTAAGCCGTCATGGTACTGAAAGGGTGATGTCAGCGCCAGGTGTGATAAGGGTGTGATTACCAGCAACTGTACGACTCTGTGCACTGATATCGTAGGGTCCCTTTGAAGTGAGTATCTGGCGCATAACTGGCGCTCGGTTGTTATCACCTCGCAGGACCTTGCTTCCCTTCCCTGTCCTCCTCTTCCCTTCCCATCCCTTCCCTTCCCTTCCCTTTCTGTCACTTTCTTTCCTCCGCCTAACAACTCTTTCCGCATTAGTTTTTAGATGTTATATATTAAAGGGATGAAACCATTGTTTTTTGGGTATGGTGCAATTAAAGGGATGAAACAAACGAGATAATAATAATCATCATCATCATCATCATCATCATAATCATAATAATGGTTATTATTAGTAATAGTTGTTGTAGTTGTTTTATTACCGTTGTTGTTATCCATCCATCATCCAATCCTGCATTGCCCCCTGAGCAGCGTAGGAGGTCGGGGCTAGGCAGGTTATTGTTATTATTTTTGTTATATGTCATTGTTGTTACTAATGTCACTCATTTGTTTCCTTAAAAAAAATGTATTTTATCAGTGTTGTTGTTGTTGTTGTTGTTGTTGAAGGAATGTTAGCTAAGATGCTTAGTAACACAGTATACAGACCGTCAGTAGTGTTCATCATGGCCCCATCACTGATAATTATTCCATTCCCTGCCACCATTAATGTTATTGCCCCGGACCATCACGCCTCTCAATATTAACCCCACAGCAATATCCTCGTCCCCCCCCCTCTCTCTCTCTCTCTCTCTCTCTCTCTCACACACACACACACACACACACACACACACACACACTAGACAAGCACGATTAGTTTAGGTTCGGTTGCTTAGACTGCCATGTTGGTCAGATTATGATGATCAGGTTACTTTGGTTGCTTGGTTATGTTATTTACTTAGGGTTATATTAGGTGTGTATCACGGTTAATGGCCACTTGTTAGAACGCATCAGTTGGAGTGACGGACATCTTTAGGTTTGTAATCGTGTAATGACCCCAAGGTTAGAAGGTTGGTCATGTACTTTTAAATGTAATGAAGTGGGCTAACCTCTCCTCCGCCCTTTTCATTTAGAGTGAATTAAAATACGATTGACTATTACTAATATAAGATTTTCTGTTCCTGCTGCCGTCTGTCTTTCATCCTGTATATACCTGTTTGAGACCTACCCAGCGGGCAAAATTAGGTTATGTTCGGGTAGATTAGGTCAGGACAGATTAATAATAAGCTATCGACACTATTCTCTCTTCCTTTCTGTTAACCTCACTCTCCTTTGTCTTTCCTTCTGTAGGCTGTGTGCCATTACCGACGGAGGGACATGATTAGGTTATGACATCAGATTAGGTCAGAAAAGGTCAATGTCATCTATCACTAACTTTTAGTATTAAAGTTGTCATCGTCTCTTTGCTCCCACAAACACTGGCTTGAGAGAAAACCGGAAACACGATTTAGGTCAGGTCAGGTCAGGACAGGTAAAATAAGGTCAGGTTAGATCAGGCCAGGCACTGGAAAGTCAGGATTTCAGGTCAGGTAAGGCTGAGTCATTTAGGTCCAGTTCGTCACAGCTGTCAATGTTATCCTTAACTCCCTCTCTGTTAACCTCACACCCCTCTCTCTTGCCCCCCATAGGCGCTGGACCGAGACCCACCGAACGGCAAGAGCGTATGGAAGCTGGTGGTGCAGGTGAGGGATGGGCAAGGGGGTGGCAGGGAGAGGCGTCCCCTCCGCTACTCACACCACCGCCAGAGGTACCTGAGGCAAGTCGATATAGGGTTGGGCGCAGGCGACGTTGACGACGAGGGGGTTGTGCTGGTAGGGGATGAGGATGGAATAGAAGATGAAGATGCGGAGATGATAGCTGTGGCAGATGAGATGGAAGATGGGGATGGCAGGATGGTGATTTTGGGAGATGGAACAGAAAGGAGGATAGAAGGTAGCGATGAAAAGATGGTTGGAAATGAAAGAGGAAACATAACTGACATGGCTGATGGAATGAGGGTAGTAATGACTGACAGTATAGAAAATCCAGAGGAAAAAGGAAGTGTAGAAAAAGGAAGGGAAAGAAGAAGAACAGAAGATGAAGGAGGAGGTGAAAGAGGATATGGAGGCAGAGAAAGACGAGGAAGAATGCCTGCCCTAGATGAGAAAAATACCGGACAAAAAGGAAGTTCAGAGCAATCTCAAAAGAGTATAGAAGTGAATCTTATTAGAGATGAAGCTTTACGCGTGGTAGAGATAAATAAAGAAACACGTGAAAGAGAAAGAGTAGCAGGAACGACAGATGGAATAAGGGAAGAAACAAGAGTAGAAGAACAGACATCTATATCACGGCAAGAGAAAGATGGTACAGCCCCATCGAGGATAAAACGAGGAATGAGACAAAGTGGACTAGGAAGGAAAGAAACAACGACCCCAGAAAAAGAGTTAAGGGAAGGTGAAAGAATATTGGAAGACCGGTCACAAGTACTAACGTTAAACGACAGTGGAGGAGAAAGTAGGATAAAGAAGAAAGAAGAAGAAGTAGGAGGAGGGATAAAAATGAAAAGGGGGGAAGAAGACAAAGGAGGAGGAGGAAAAGAAGTAGGAAAAGAAAAAGGGGGGGAAGGAGGAGGAGTGTTGACGACAAGACACGAGAAAGAAGGTGACCCAGCAGGAGTGACGAGCATACAAAAAAGGCTTGAAAATGAAGCAGAAAGAAGAGGAAGAAGAGGAGAGGGAGGAGCCGGAAGAGAAGGTGATGAATTGGATGCAGTGAAGTTTTATCACAATCGATATAAACTCGGTCAGGTCAGGAGGGATGGGACGAGGATGGATGGGCGAGTGGCAGAGGTCCAGGAAGAGAAGGAGGGTCATAAAGAAGGAGGGAAGAATGAAGAGAGAAGAGAAGAGACTTGGGAGAAAAAAATTGAAGGAGAAGTACACCACAAAAATGAAAAAGAGGGAAAAGGCGAGACTGGAGGAAATGAGGGTAATGGAGGTGTACACGAGGAGAATAAAGATGGGAAGAAAGGAGAGAATTTAGAACACGAGTCAAAGGAAGATGAGGGTGATGGTGAAGTGCATGGGGAGGAGAATAAAGTGAGTGAAAAGCAAGAGGATAGAAGTGGCAGAGAGTGGAAGGTGGTAGATGTAGCTGAGGAGGAGGAAAATGAGGAGAGACTAGGCAAAGATGATGATGGTACAGGAAAAGAGACAGCTGAAAAAGTCGAAGGGAGACACAGCAGGGATGAGGGAGAGACGCACGAGGTAAACCAAGAAAACAGAGAACAAGAGACGAGAAGACAGAAGTGGGAAGTGGAAATGATCGAGAAAGAGGATGAGGAAGAAAGACTCGAAGAAGAGAACGAAGAGAGACGAGACAAAGGAAGACAGAACTGGAAGGTGAAAGGGATACAAGACGATGTATGGGGGTATGGAAGAGAGAATCCTGAAAAGAATAAAACGCCAGGGAATGGAGTAGGGGAGTGGGCGATAGAAGGGATACAAGAGGAAAAGAAGGCACAGAAAGCAGAGGAAACTGAAAAAGATTGGAACCAGGGAATAGAAAACGAGTGGAAAGAAAGAGAAGAGACTGAGAATTTAACACACGAAGAGAAGGGGGAAACTGAAGAAAATGAGAAGCAAGAAATGGAAGAAAAAGAGTGGGAAGTATTAGGTAAACTGGGAACTGGAAGCGAAACTCAAGAAAAGGAGGAGGAAGACAGTGAAAAGAAACGGCAAGACGAAATTGAGGCAAAGGGAGGGAAAATTATGAAACGATTACAGGAAGTGTTTGAGAAAGATGATGATGATGCCGAAGAGAAAAGGCAAGATAAAACAGAAACAAAACAGGAAGGCAGGATTAAAACAACCGAGACTGCGAATGGTAAGGAAAACATGCAAGGTGAAGTGCCAGTTGAAGAAAGCAGAGTGAGAAGAACAGAGGAAGATAAACTAAAAACAACAGTGAAAGGTAAAACGGACCGAGTACCGCCTGATGGGTCATTAAAGCCTAGCAGGAGGGGGAGGAGGTTAGGTCATAAGTCGAATATAATGGCCCATAGGAGCCCTAGCGGCCACCACCCATCAGAGCATCACAATGGGACCGCCGCCAGCCCACCAACCCACTACCCAAGACAGATGGTCGCCAGATTCGCCTCCTCCGGATTTTACAAGAGTGGATATAATGGGGATTCGAACCGCGGACCCCGGAAAGTAAGGTCAGTCCCAAAACCATCGGAAATTGGGGCTGGGTTACTGTTCATGGCCGAAGAGAGTGAGTTTGGGGGTCAGGGTGGTATGATCCCTGAAAAAGATAGTTCGGCCTTTGAACGGGATGGATTGACTTCTGATCCTGATGGTTTGACTTTTAAGAAGTATGATTTGAATGGTGAACATAGTGTATTGACGGCTGAAAGAGGTGACTGCAATTCTGTGGAAGGTTTGAATTCTAAGGAAGGTAGTTTGACCTCTTATCAGCGTGGGTTGACTACGGAATGGAATGATTTGACTTCTGAGCAAGATGGTCTGGCTTCACATCAAAGTGGGTTGACTTCAGCGTGGGATAATTTAGCTAATGAACGTGATGGTTTTGCTTCTGAATTTGCTGATGTGATGCCTGAACCAGATGCCCCATCTCTTTCAGGCAGTGTGGGAAAGAGACAGTGGGTTATCTCTTCTGCACCAACCCTGCCCGCTTCGCCCAGTGTTTCACCCAGCGCACGTCAAGCTACGGGGAGGCGCGACGAGCAAACTTCCCTGGATCATTTTCCCTCCATTGACGACGGAGAGGAAGGAAGGGACTTTTGGCGCGTGACTGGGCAACCTGATAGCAGAGGTGTGGCGGTGGCGGTACACCCTAGCCACCTTCATGCCTTACCAGCCTACAGGATTAACAGGACACCACCGAGATCAATAAGGGCAGGGGGGATGGGCAGGGGAGGAGGGATGCTTGGAGAGCAGGTAAGGGGAGGAGACAGCACGGGAGGAGTCTTTGGAAGACAGGAAGTGAAAGGATCAATAAGGGAAGGTGAGTTTGGAGGACAGGTACACTCTGTGGAAGGTTATGGAAAGGGAGGAGCCTTTGGAAGGAAAGTAAATGTCGTGAGATCAATCAAGGAAGGGATGTTTGGAAGGCAGGTAGACAGTGTTGAAAAATCAGACAGGGAAACTGTGTTTGGAGAGCATGTGAAATCTGTGGAAAGATCAATATGGGCAGAGAAACCCAGGGGAGGTGTCTTTGGAGAGCAGAGCCTGTTTAGAGGGCAGGTAAACTCTGTGGAATACTTCAATAAGCCCCCGTCACCTAAATTTGCCCAGCGCCCCCTGCCTCATGTTTCAAGGGAAAGCGAAATCCACGGACAGGCCGTTCCAAAACCTCTCGCTCGTGAATCCCCGCGAAATACGTACCTGGAAGGGGCCACAAATCCGGACCAACTTGATATTAAAGGGCCAATAACTAAGATGAGGAGGAGAAGAGAAGTGGTCGGGAGTCGCGCAGGGAGATTAAACAGTAGAGAAGACGGAGAGGAAAATGCAGATGCGTGGAGAAGAGAAGAAAATGTAGAAGAGAAACAAACAAACAGATTAACGAGTGGAGATGATGTGTGGAGAGAAGAAGAGGTGGATAAAGAGAAATACCGAAGGAGATTAAGCAATGGAGCTTCCAGAGAGGGAAATGAATATATGCAGAGACAAGTAGAGGAGGAGGAGGAGGAGCACACAATGAAATTAAACAACAGAAGTGCTAGTGAGAGAGATGGAGATGTGTGGAGAAGTGAAGAAGAGGTAACAGAGGAGGAACACACTTTTCTCAGATCATCCATAACACCCAACAAGGCGGAAGTTGAGCAGAACTTCACAAACCCACTCCTCAGCTACCCATCAGCCTCCTCAAAGCTCCCATTCCCCACAGTTCCAGGATTGGTGCACCCATCTTCCACCCTGGGAGTGAGGGAGAGGATGGAGGAGGAGCTGGAAGAGAGGAGGGAGGAAGATGTAAGGGAGAGAAGAGAGCAAGAGTTGGATGAGAAGAGAGAAGAGCTGAAGGAGAGAATGGAGGGAGGACAAAGGAGAAATGCAGTGAGTGAAAGTAGAGAGAAATCGAGTGAAGGAAGAGAAGACCTGACGGAGAGGAGGGAAGACGAATTAAGTGATAAGGCACAGGAATGTTTAAGGAAAGGGGAGGAGGGAGAACCAAGGGAGACGAAAGAATTGAGCGAATGGAGAGAGGAATCAAAGGAATTGAAACAACAGTTGAGAGAAAAGAAGAATGAGACAAGGCAGGCGAAAGAAGGTGACGAGGAACTAAGCGAAGGGAGAGATGAAGAAGAGGTGGAGAATGTGGAAGAAGAAAGACAAAGATACGAAAGAGACGCGGACACAACCCTGTACAACTCCTGGAACCACGAGTACATGTGGTTCTCCGACGAGGACGACGAGGAGTGCAAAGAGTTCGAGATGCCGCAGTGGAATATCTCTCCATCAATCTCCACCACTGTTACCTCCTACACGGGGCCAAGTGGGAGAGATGGTGGTAGTGGTGAGGAGAATGGAAGTGGTGGGGACAGGAGGAGAAGAGTGCACGTGGTGGAGACGGTGGTAACTGTGTTAGTGAAGGACATCAACGACAACACCCCCACCTTCCCCAACACCACCATGTTCGGAGATGTCATGGAGAATGGACCAGCTGGTGAGTACAAAATATCAAACTGATACTTTCTTTTTTGTCTCACTTTATTAACTGTACACACGTTACGCATCATTTTTATGCATTATACTAGTGTTTGATAAGTTATGTTCCCTTTCTACTCCCCTTTACTCGTTATTTTAATTTTCACAGTTTCTTGCTTTCACCCTCTGTAACTCAGTTTGTTAATCTGACTAGTTCCATTACTGTATTTTAGACGTATATTTTTTTCTGACGCATTATATCTTTTGACTCATATTACATTTTACCGATTATGCCCTGTATTGCTTGTTGATACATTCTGTTGCCGTACTTTTATACGCATTATATGACTTTCTGATGCTTTGTTGCCTTTGACTCAATTGATTTTGTGAATGTATCATGCATTATATTGCTTTTTTGCACATGGAGTTGCTACTTGACTCAGTAGACTCCCTTTTAACATGTATTCAGTTATGACATAGTGAAGGCTGTTCTCTGTTGGCACAATCAGCTACAAATGACATATCTGTATACTTGGTTTTATAGAGTAATACAGTTAAAAATTGTACGTAAGCACAAGAATCTGCTGTCGTCGGTAAGCATATGTGTTTAAAAATATTTTTCAGCACAACCGTCACCAAATAACTATGAACCGAATCAACATTCACCTCCAGACTCGATCAAATGAAAATAAACAAGATTATTACAGCGATCTGAAATCAGCTACAGAAGTCGATGAGCATTCTCTTATACAATCATCGTTAACTGTCAAAAAAAATAAATAAATGAATAAATTGTAGTTGTGTAATCACAGTCACCCGCAGTTATTTGTCAACACAGTCATTTGCAGTTATTTTTTATTACAGTCTCTTAATAATTTGCAAACTTTATCTTCTACGAGTATAAGCACCAGATCACCTGAGTTTTGTCACTGTATTAGCCATCTTGAAAAAAGAATCATATAAAAAGAAAGTGATAGACGGTAATAGATGGGAAAGGCAGATAAAAGTAGGTAGGAGGGATTAGGGTGTTGGTGGGACGTAACTGGGGGAGTATGCTAAGTGAAGTTTGCCATGGTAAGGAGAGTGATAATGTGTAAACCAAACATTTCTCCATGAAGTTTGAGGAGGGGGGATGGGATGGGTGGCGTTCACTGATAAAAATGGACTGGGATGTTGGTGGTGGTCGGACATGGGGGATAAGTTATGCTTATTAAGACAAGTGGGTGAGTTATGGGGGACGATGTTGGGTTTGAGAAAGTTTTCGTCATAGGATTTTTATTTTAAAAAAAAAAAAAAAACGTGTGCATGTGGAGGGGGGGGGGGGATCGTAGAGGAGTGTTTGATACGGATTAAGATGGAAGTAGATGGTAATACAGGACGGAAATGGTACACACTGAGGTTACAGACTTAGTGAAAATTTAAATCAAGGTTTTCTCCAAGGACAACAAAACAGAATACGTACACGGCGCTCCCATTCCTGGCATTTTTCAGCTATAGAAGAAGTACAGTTTCATTATGTTAAATAAATAGACACCGATTATAAACCTTATGGTCGTACAGAAATCCGAATTACCCGATCCATTCCTGTGACATTGTTTTCTGTTTTAGTCGTGCCATCTTCATAGGGTTATTTTCAGCTAAGGAGAGACTTCTGGATCCGGTAGGGTTAGAACTAGCCTAAATTACCCCCCTCAGTAATAGAAATCCTTCCTAAATTGAGTAAAAATTGTCTGGTGGTTGTAAGAATAAAATACGAAATACGTCTTCAGAGTGAAGTGGATAAACACATACGCACTTGCCCCACACAGCCAACCCCTCTCCGTTCAAAAAAGACTTGGCACTTAAAAAGCAATAATTAACCCACACTGCGCGTATGAAAATAGTGTAGCATTAATATCCACCCGTCTGTGCGGCCACAATCCACTCCACATCAGAAGAGTAAGCTTAATTTGTCGTTGAATTTAATTATGTACTGTAATCTCATATACCGTCCTCTTCGGTAATGTAGGCATTCATCTTTTCTCATAATACATAGAAAATTGTATTTCCTCCCTTTAATGCAAACAAATTTATACACAAATCAAAAGTACTGTGGAGGAAGCCAGAAGAGGAGGAAGACCTTGGAAAAGATAGAAAGATGGTTTGAAAGAGATGCGGAATCAGAGGTGTGAGCATCCATGAGGGCGAGAGGTGTGTATGGAGCATATCAGATTGGAACTGGGTACTTTATAAGGGGATGTCTCGCGGTTAACGATCTACAAGTACTCGAAATGAAAATACTGAGAGAAACCCTATTTCAGTAGGGTGTGTTCGAGGATGCGTTTAGCCTATGACAGACGAGACCGAATGTGAGTGAATAGACTCGTAGTTCCACTCCTCTGTTTCCGGACTCCACACCGTTGGACTGGGTAACCCAGCTGACATGTAGACTTTTGTATAAATGTGTAAAATTAATTTTTGTATTTTGTGTAAAATAAACGATATGTAAAGTAATAGAATTTATCAGTAATGTACAAGAAAGTCTGATCTTGATTAAGAACTGTCATGCATGGATGGTTAAAAAGTGGACAGAACCGTGGATGAGTCGATATCTAGATGGATGGAGAGATGAATGGAAGGATTGATGGATTAGTAGATGAACAGATGCATGGGGGCATAGAGGGGTAGATGGATGGATGCATGCCTACATACATACATGAATACGTAGATAGTTATATGGATGAAAGGATGGGTGGATGGAACAATGGATGGGTGGATATGTAGATTGATACATGGATAGAGAGAGAGGGACAAATCGATGCTCGAGTAGATGGATGCCTGGATAGATGGATGAAATAATAGATAAATAGGTAGATATAGATGGATTGATATATCTGAATAGATGACAGAATAGACTGACAGCAAAATTGAAGGCTAAATAGATAGGTCGATCGATAGGCAGTTTGGCAGAACCTCAGCTTGGTCAACTTCGAAGTCTAACAAACCCTTACAGTATATTGGTAACAACAACCCACGTCGCTCATTGGTCAACAAACGTCAAGGCGAGGTCAGTAAGGTCATGGATAGGTCAAGGACACGTAAGGGAAGTCAGGACAAGTCAAGGAAGGTCAAGGAAATTTAAGGAAGGTCAGGGGTGGTCAGTGATGGTAAGGAAGGTAAAGGAAAGGCAAGGGAAGTCACGAGAGGTCAAGGAAAGTTCGTGGAAGTCAAGGAAGGTCAAGCAAAGTCACTGGAAAGGAAGAGAGGTCAAGGAAAGTCGGTAAAAGTCAAGGTCGGTCAAGGAAAGGCGGTAACAGTCAAGGCAAGGCGTGGAAGTCAAGGAAGGTCAAGGAAAGCCGAGGTAATCAAGCAGAATCAAAGCAAGTGAATTAAGATGAAGCGAAAACAAAGGATGTGTTGTGGTACAAGGGTATGTAAGCGGATGCATATGAACATCACTCTGCCTGCCTCCTGAACCGGCCTACACTCGCCTCTCCAATTACTAGTGGTGGGGCGCAGGTGAGGGGGGCGGGAATCAAGTGTCCATCACGCCCACAACACAGCACAACTAAATTAACGACCGAAGGACTGCCACCGACCCTGCGTGCGCGAGTGTACACAATATATATAGCCAATGTATGCATGGTGTAGTATCGGTCAGCTTGCACACGCTCGGCATAGGTGGGCAACTCTACTATACACGTTCAGGCCATGTTTTACGGATGAAGGGCATCTGACCCGTGCGGTCAAGAAACACCACTATTTATTTAATAACTGACCCTCCTCCACGTGATGCTTCACGGACAAGGTGTATAGGTGTGGACGGCTTTTGGAATGTCGGGTGAGAAATGCATATCAAATATTGTCTTGAAGTGGATGGGTTTGTGAATAAGAGAGAACTTGCACACCTGATTTGTTATCGACGCGGGAGGCATCTGTCAAACTTGCCTGTGGGGAAGCGGATATTGGGTGCTTGAACAATGGTCCTTGTTAGCATATGGCGGCATAATATGGTGTTAGTCGGTAGTCTTTGCATACTATTCATGATTTTGTAAACTTGACACAGACCACTGTTGAATAAAGGCCCCTCCTACTGATCTCTGCTCTGACTTATTGGCTGTTAGCTTGCACCAACCAATTCAGAAAATATGCGGATTTCGTCTCTATACCACGTTTTATTTCAGCCTTTTTGTCTCACTCCATCTCTGTGTTGCCATAGTTACCTCATTTGTTCATATGTTACCTGTAGTACGAGGGAGGCGACCTTCCCGTATCAGGTGTCTACTGTCTCATGTTAACGTTATTTGAAGGAGCTTGGCAAGACTCCAGGTTTCCGATGCTTGTATTTGAAAAGGAGTGGCTGATTATGTACCTCCCCCCCCCCTCTCTCTCTCTCTCTCTCTCTCTCTCTCTCTCTTTCGTCATGTCCCTATTCTTCACGACGTTACTCAAATTGCCAGAAAACCCTCCATCCCATTCCTATTCCCTGTTTGCTTTCCCCGTCATGAACTGCTGCCGCCTGAACTGCCTGTCCTTAAGTATATTTGCTTCACAGCATCCTAATTAATTTACTTCTTAATATCACGTCAACAACCCAAGGAAATTAATGCAGGGCTGCCTTCAGTCACGCGTGTGTCGCCGGGTTACGTGTGAATTTGAAAATTCTTTGGTTAGTAAGTCAGTGAAAATATGTTATGATTTGTTCCTCAGGCTTGTAAGGTTAATTTTCTCTGTTTTGTGAAAGTTATGTCGTGATGTATTTTACCAGCAGGCATTTTACGACTGGCTTTATTTGTGTGTGCGTGTGTGTGTGTGTGTGTGTGTGTGTGTGTGTGTGTGTGTGTGTGTGTGTGTGTGTGTGTGTGTGCGCGAAAGAGAGAGAGAGAGAGAGTCAGTCGGCATTTACTTTCATCACCTTCATGCTTTTGATTTTCTTCCAGTCATTTCGCTCTCAAAAAACAGCTTTTCGTGTCATCTTAGTGTTGTATTCACTATCGCTTATTTTCACCCGTTGGATATTGTCAGAGGGAAATTCAGTCGTCTACCATTTGATCCTTTCAGCCCGAGTGCGCCATTTTTTTTTTTTAGTATTGCTCTTTCCTTACGATATTATGTCGTTTAGAACAGAGCTTTTACCCACACTTCCCCGAATTAACTAAATTTGCCAGAATTTGAAGACTGGAAGTGTAAACCAACAAGAAATAATAAACCAACAGAATACTTGAGATAGGAGGAATAAACCAGCAGAATACGTGACATAACAAGAATAAACCAAGAGAATACGTGACACAGCAAGAATAAACCAACAGAATCCTTGACACAGCAAGAATAAACCAACAGAATACGTGACACAGCAAGAATAAACCAACAGAGTATGTGACACAGCAAGAGTAAACAAACAATACGTGACACAACAAGAATAAACCAGCAGAATAGGTGACACAGCAAGAATAAACCAACAGAATAGGTGACACAACAAGAATAAAACAGCAAAATAAGTGATAAAGCAAGAAGAAACCAACAGCATAAGTGATCTGGCAAGAATAAAAATCAACATAATGCTGGCACAGCAAGAATAAACCAACAGAATACGTGACACAGCAAGAATAAACCAACAGAGTACGTGACACAGCAAGAATAAACTAGCAGAATAAGTGATAAACAATAAGCCAGCAGAATAAGTAATAAAACAAGAATAAATCAGAATACTTCATTTGATTTAAGTGGGTAATCTTATGATCAGGCGACGTATTTTAGCGGTTTATTCTAGCTACCTATTGACGATTTATTCAGTTCAGATACAACCGCTGGAAGTGAAAAGGTAAGTGAAGGCTGTATCTAACCCTTCCAGTTCGAAAATCTGTCTTAAGTCGATTAAAAGTGTCGCGAGAAACATGAATAGTTAAGAATACGTCATTGTGTTAATCTTTTCACTGCTAGGATTTTCTTTGAATAAAATCGCCTTACATTAACCCAAGTACCATTGCTATATTCTGCTCTCTTTAACGAGGCGTGAAATTGCTCTCTCTCTCTCCATCTTGAATATCAGGCTGTAAGAACTGATTTAACACTAATATATGGTGTTAGTCGCGGGGAGCTTCTGTGAAAAGGAGTGTAGTGTTGTAGTGGTGGTTTATTCTCCCCCCCACACACACACAAAAAAATGTCCGCCTAGCTCAGTAATCACTGAGAGGCGGCTTGCGGTCCTAACGGACCCAGGATCGAATCCCGGCTGGGGCAGGGAACAGTTTAAGGATTTGAATTTCATGAAAGCAGACTTTCCTGATCTACCAGATGACCCGCCGACATGTCGTAAAAATACCCCCGCTAATACCAATACACCAGTCCTGTATGAGACAGCCCTAGCATGTATTCAATATGGACGGTGGGTGTTAGCGCCGAAGTGGTGACATGTGGAGGTGTAGGAGGACTACTGGGCCTTGGGATAGGCAACTGCCCCCAAGAAATAGGCCCTGAGCCTTTGCCCAGAGTCGGACACAAAAAAAAAAAAAAAAAAAAAAAAACAGAGTGGGTTACTGGAATTTGTTTTATGATACCTTTGAGTGCTGGAATATCTGTGAAATTGGACAAGATATTCCGGTGTCACCCTGAACAAAGTACCCAAATGCTTCAGCAGTAGTGAAGTGGATTAGCCGCTTCACTCCCTTTATGTAATTTAAGCTAGTTCTTTCCCCCGTTTAGTCTATTTTAAGCATTCATTAGGATGGATTTCTGGTGGCAAAGTGGGCAATGGAAGGATAGAATGTACTCCCTCCAATTCAAAATGTCTCTCCTCAGCTGAATAAAATCGTCTGGGAATAGCGAAGAATAAAATGCAAGCAGGTCATCGGATTGAAGGGGTTAAGATCGCTTTATTAACACTGATTTTACTTGATTTTTTTTTTTTTTTTTTTTTTTTTTAGGGGGTTATATTCCAGGTGGTATGGGAGGCATCGTATCACCTCATCGTCAGTGATTTATTTTGCCTATTGCACCTAATTGTTCCCATGTATGTTGTTTATATCGTTTTCATATCGATATAATTTGTATCAGTAACGTACAAGAGGTTATTTAGGTGTGGTGTTCAGAATAATTCGGTGAGGAGACGGTGTTGCGAAATCTCCAGTGCCACTTGCTGTGCGACTCTAACCCCCTACAGTTATATGACGGTTTTCCTACTTTATTCTTACTATCTCCGGACGATTTTATTCCGTGTAAGGGAGACTTTGTGAACTGGAGGGGTTTGATGTAGCTATCAGTAAACCACTTCACTAATGAAAGACTCTCCTTGGCTTAATAATATCGTAGTAACAAGATATTTATTAAAAAAAAAAAATGTGCTTGTGGTGAGGGTGTCTGTCAGTCCTGCTACCACCAAACGATTTTATTTAAGTTAATGCTCTTATTCTGGTGACATAATTTATTGTTTTATTCGTGCTACTTCCACACAGTTCTGTTCAGCTCTTGGCAGATCTTTGCTAGTGAAGGAGTATGTGAAGGCGACATCTGGCCTCTCCTGTTCAAAATGTCTGATGCTGAATGAAATCGTCTGGGGAAATTCACGTCATTCAATTGAAGGAGTTAAGAACATCTCGCATTGGCGTGGCTAAATCAACGCCTTCCGTACGTTGACTTATTTTATTCTTAACCCAACAAGAAGATTTAACTCGGCTTAGGAGAAAGATGTAGCCAAGGGATTAGAAACACCCGTTATTCCAGGTAGATGTTTAGTGATTTAGTCTTGCTGTTACCAGACGATTTTATTCACTTTAAAGACAGACTCAAGTTAGGGAGTTAAAGGTTACGTCAGGTTCTTCCAAAAATCACTCCAGAGATGAATAAAATAATATAGTGGTGGCAATAACGGAATATAAAATGCTATGAGAGAAAAGTGGTTAACCCTTTCCATATAATAACGTCTTTTATTTATGATATCCACACAAAAGCCAGGCATTTTTCTTCAGCGTATAGCGCCGAGGCTTCAAACACTTTCCATCAGTCCCTTCCATTCGATGACGCCCATGTTAGTCTCCGCACCAAAGTGTTGTGAGCTACTGTAATTCTTCCGATTCTTCTTTCATTCCAAACCATTTTTCAGCCTGGCACCATTTCTTTCTTTCTTCCCCAGTTCGCTTCAAACTTGGCACAATTATTCCTTGGTCCAGTAGCTCCAGATTCCTTTTTCTTTTTTTTGTACTTCACTTTTTTAATAGGATTTTTGGGCCAGGATTTTTGGGCCAAACATCAAACCATATAAACATGCAAATTCTGAGATCTGATGTTTTCTTTATGTTCATTAATCATTATGGCAATTTGCACAGAAACATATCATTATATCGTAACTGTGTGGAGACTGTCTTACATTACCTTAGGAATGTTGGGACTCTTGTTTTAGTTTTTTTTTTTTTTTTTCCTTGGGGGTTTAAGTGGGCAGGGTAAGGCTACCTCCTCAGTACATCAAATTTTCATCGACTTTACGTTTAATTCATCTTTTATAAAATTATGTCCTATGAAAGTTTTTCTTCCAGTCGTCTAATTTTGATCCCTTATTCATCACTTAGGTATATGTCTTCTACCTTTTATCTTATTTTATCCAGTATTCTGTCTCTGTTATATTTTCAAATTCTCTTTATATATTTTCTTACATTTTATCATAATCATTATCATCATCATAGCCATCATCGTCGTCGTCGTCATCCACACCAAAATATGCGGTGTGGTTACAGTTTCTCATCTATATATTTTACCACATTATAAGTCTTGTTTCTTTATATATTTCTCTTACATTTTATCGATCTTCACCATCGTCGTCGTCGTCGTCGTCGTCGTCGTCTTACACACCAAAAGATGCGGTTACAGTTTCTCATCTGTTTTTTACCACATTATAGAACTTGAAATTATTGAACTTGTGTTACATTTATGCATCTGTCCTTCTTATTCCTTTATAATATTTTCTCATCTTCATTATCATCATCATCTCGACCCTCATTTCCTCCAAAAGATGGGAGGGTTTACATTTTCTCATCCAGATATTTTTCCCACACACCTGGTGTAATATTCTGTCCATTATTCAGCGTTCTCTCCATTTATTCAACGATTTGTCCAAGTTCGCGGTCCGTGGATTCCTACGCTGCTCGGGTTTATTTGCATATTTCGACTCGGGTTGTGTGGCGAATTTGATGGCCCACCGTTGCCCCCCTCCCTCCAGTTCACCTACTCCCAGTGCCCCCCCTCCCCTATTCCTCCCTAACATATCCATGCCCCCCCTCCTTTGTTCCTTCTTCATCCTCTCCTCTCACCCTCATCTTCACATTCTCCGTCGCCCCCACCCCCCACAATCCCTCTCTCCCATCCCTTATTCCACCTTCCTTCCTCCTGTCACCCCTTCTTCACATCCTTCCTCCTCATCCAACCCCCGCCCCCCCAGACCCGTCTCCCCCTCTCCCCACCGGAAATCTGAACTTGGGGAATTTGAGAGAGAGTGTGCGGAATATGGTGGCGGTGTTGTGGCGAGTTTGTCTCCCGTGTTTTGCAAGTGTTGCGGGGAGTTTACTCGTTGATGATCGTTGCAAGGAAAAAGATGCTTTCCTAGAACTGCTGTGTATGTAGAGTATGAGTGTTATGTGAGGAATGTGAGTGTGTTGGTAAAAAGTGTTTGCATGGAAATATATGTGTGGGGTTTGAGTAAAGGTGTTTGCACGGAAATATGAATATATACTTGTGTTCAGAAGAAGGTGAGGTTCCTGCTAGAAAAAGGCGTTTGGGTGAAAGTATACGTATATGTGTTTGTTGAGAGGGATGTGTGTCAGCTGCGAGTGGAAAAAATGATAAAAATTTGTTGCGCAGAATATAAAATTGTCATTAGACAAGGATATTGGAGGGATGATACTGGTGATGTAGGAAATGCACAAGTTTATAGACAAAGAGGTTGTGTTTGGAAATGTACAGTATTTACCTGCTGAGAGCAGTGTGATATTGCGAGATGAGGGTCATTGCTTAGGTATAGAGAATGTGTGGCTGTGAGGAACATAAGGTTGCTGCTGGAAAAAAAAAAATGTTTATGTGGAAATAACTGTACTGAGAAGGAGTTGTTGCTGGACAATGGGTCATTAATTTAAAATATATATTTGTGCATGTGTTGAGAGGAAATTGGTATTCTTGCAAACTGGAAAGGATGTTGTAGTGGAAAATATGTTACGGAGGTTTAGTCTTGTTCCTGGAAAAAGGTGTTGCCAACACGAT
>NC_137050.1:20812702-20827702 GCF_032717465.1 Coenobita brevimanus
TCTTTCGTATACTTAGGAAAATCGTCTGGTGGCAGCAAAAATGAAATGAGACACTTCACTATACTGGAGTTAATGAAGACTTCTTTTAAATCTTTCGGTAGGAGGGGTCACTGTTAATGTAAATAAAATCGTCTGACAATAGGAAGACAAAAAGCTGCGTCATCGTACTGAAAGGAATAAAGCTGAGGACAAGGATATCTCGTGTTTTTTGTTGAACAGATAACATGTTTAACGCAAAGTAATACACGACCGCAATATTAAAAGCGAGTGCACCAGTGTATAAAGAAGACCCTAATATTTTACGGTCATTTACGTAACACCATTTTGTTAGATATAAATTAGTCTGCATCCTAAATTACAATGTAGTCATCAAGAGAGAGGTCAGACATTTTTTATCATCACATGCTGCAGAAATTATCGTTAAAAGTTGTAGGCTTGTCCACACATTTGCGCTGCCATTTTTAATAATTTGTCCCTAAATAGCAATTTAGTGTTCTTTATAGTACCCCTAGCTTAGCCATTTATTATGCATATATTTATTTTTTTATTATCGCCTGCCTTTAGCAAGGCAAGGCAATATAGTTTTGCCTGTGTGTGTGTGTGTGTGTGTGTGTGTGTGTGTGTGTGTGTGTGTGTGTGTGTGTGTGTGTGTGTGTTCAACCCATATCTCGAAAAGTTGTCGACGAATTTTCATCAAACCTTCAGGACGTAGCACCTATAAGAATGTGCAGAAGCCTGTTATTTTGGTGAAGAGATGATATTGGACGACCGAATGTCATCCCCCTTGTACGATTCACTTTTTTGAAAAGCGGTGACTAAATTCCGGAGAGTTTTGGAAGTTTTTATCTCCGTCTTTAGCAAGGTGAGGCGATGTACTGTAGTTTGTGTGTGTGTGTGTGTGTGTGTGTGTGTGTGTGTGTGTGTGTGTGTGGCCAAAAAATCGCGTCTTCAGATATGGTTTGTAGGTAGCCAACAACATATTTTGGCGGCCAGTTAGCATTCGACCCCTGAATGCTTTTGTTTCATGTTATTCAAGCCTTTTCATTATCGACAGATACTAAAGTAACGGAAGAACTAATAGTCGTGCCATAAACAGAAATGCTGTGGTAAGGATGATGAGTTAATGAACCTCCTAAGCCAAAGAGAATACGAGCCAAGGATGACATTCTCAAACATTTACACGATCGACTCTCTCTCATAACTTAGACTTCTTTTCACAGGAGGAAGTATAGCGTGTTTGTTATAACCAGAGGAACATCCTTAACTCCGTTTATCTCAGTTGGTGGCCAAGTGTAGTCAGACTGAAGGGTGCAGTTGATTAGTGAACAAGGAGTCTCATTCGTACCGCATAACGAAGGCCCAACAAATTTCATGGAACTACAGCTTGATATTCAGATTGAAGGAGTGGCACAGGTCCGTTAGGCGACACCAAACCGACTGTAGACCCAAACCGCTGCACTCTCCTTTCCTTGTTCTCCCTGCAGAAAGGAAGATATAAATTGTGGTAATGTCCCTTTCATAAGATTTGTTTTTTGTAGGAGGAACAGGAGGCATGGCAAGACCCCTGCACTCACCCTCCCTTGGCCATCTCACAAAATACGACTGGGTATTAATCGTAAGTTTGTTTGTGAATCCGGGCAAAGAAAAAGAGTAAGATGAGGTCAATAGAAACGAACTGGAGAGAGGAAATACGTAGATAAAGCAGCTGGGATAGGACAGGCTAATAACCAATTATTTCAGAAATGGAGAAAGTTAGGGGACTTTTTAATTAACTGAACTGGCTGAGACTTACGATGATGATGATGATGATGATGATGGTGAGGGGAGATATTACAGATTATAGACGTCTTTCATTTCGTGATGCTCGTCAGTGAGAGAGCTTATTTCGTGAAGCTTGTGATCGTTTTCACAAAATTGCTTGTCATGCTCGGTAATAGCCAGGAGACGACTCTTTGAGATTAATAAGACTGAGATGAGTAAGCTTTCCCAGCACTGAGGGACCGAAAAAATCTGAGAAGTTACGGTATAGCTATTATAATTATAGGGCATATTTAGCCGTACTTTTAACTACTGCATTTATCACTAATGTTGTTCCGCTATCTTGTGCTGACTGGCGCTCCCCTTACTCTCATTTACTCGCTCATAATTTCATCCCTGTCTTCACCTTTACCTTTTTTAATTACTTTAACATCTTTCCAATCCCCCCACCCCGTCTCCAACCTCCGTGTCCTGTGTCCTTCTTCTTTCCTTCCCCTTAATTGCTTGGTTCCTTCCGCCTACCTTCCTTCTTTTCTTCATTCATTCGTCCATCCATTCATTCATTCATTTTATGATTAACTCGTTCCACTTCTTCCGTCAAAATATCTTTTCCTTCTCCTTTCCATTCAGTCACTTTATTCCTTCCTTCTTTTCTTTCCTTTATTCCCTCCCTCATCCTTCCTTCCTTCATTTTCTTCTCCGTTCCTGCTCCCTCTCTTTATTTCTTCTTTCCTTCTTCGTTTAATTGTATCCCTCTTCCTCTCTTCCTTCCATCACACCTCCACTTCCCTCCTGCATTCCTTCCTTCGTTCATTAAATTCTTTCTCTCACCTCTCCCTTCGTCCCTCCTTTCCTCTCTCCTCCCGCAACCCCTCTCTTCCGCCTGCCTTCCTTTCTTCCCCCATACCCCTCTCGTTCTTTATCCCATCTTTTTTACGTTTAATCCTTCTTCCCTACCCCCCTCCCTCTCTCCCTCATCCCCTCTTCCACTTCCCCTCTTCCTCCCTGATTCGCTCGTTTCCTCGGCCATTTTATCCTGTATCCCCCTTCCTCTCCCTCTCCCTCTCCTCCCTCCCTTTCCCTCCCTCCCTCTCCCCTTTCCCTCTCCCTCGCTCCCTCTTCCCCCTCCCTCTTCCTCCTCCTTTTCCCTCCCTCCCTTTCCCCCCTTCCTCTCCCTTCCTCTCGTGCCACCCTCCCTCCATTCCGTCTCTTCTCTTCCGATCTTTCCCCATCCCCCCTCCGCCTTTCACTTCCCCCTCCCCCCTCCCCCTCCATCTTACTCTTCCCCCTTCTTCCTCCCCCGCCCTCCCTCTCTTTCTGCCTGCCTTCCTTCCTCCCTGTCCCTATGTAATGAAGCAATTTAAACTTGCCTCCTTAACCCCGACTTACGCCCACTCCACTGACCGGACCAGCAGACGTGGAGACAAACACACGACAGGAAGAAGACAGGAAGGAGTCAGGAGGGAGATGAAAGGGATACAGGAGGGACAGATAGGCAAGGAGGGAGAGTTATACACAGGTAGGGAAGTAAAGAGATAAGAGGCAGGACAGAGGAGGAATGTGTGAGACAGAAGAGAGATGAGAAGAAAGGAGATGAGAGGACGAAAGTGATGAAAGGGAGATAGGGGGGGCTGACAGGCAAGGAGGCAGAGGGATAGAAAGGTAGGAAGATAAATAGATAAGAGGCAGAGCAGAAGAGAAAGAAAAATGTGTGATAGAGGAAAGAGATGATGAGAGAGGAGATGAGAAGATCAAACAGATACAGACGACAAGGCAGGGAAATGGACAGACATAGGAGACATGAGAGAGATATGGGGAGGGTGATTAGAGGGTGAGACAGAGAGATAGATGACAAGAGAGGAGACATGAAAGAGATAGAGGAGGATGAGAGAGTGAGATGCATTAATAAACATATGAGAAACAGACGACAAGGCGGGGCGGGGGAGAGAAATAAGAGACAAGAGGGAGAGCAAAGGGCGGAAGTGGAGGTTGACGGACAGGAAGGGAGGACAATACTGAGGCTAATTGATAAAAGGTATGGAAATAGGGAGAGAAAGCAGGCGACAAGGCAGAGAGAGAGAGAGAGAGAGAGAATTGGAGGGGAGAAAAGACAAGACAGGGCAGAGGAGAGGCGGAGGAGACAGAAAAGTAATAGTTGAGAGGGTGCAGGGAGCGAGACAGGAAAGCATGAAAAAGGGAGAGAGACACTTAAGTAATTCGGAAGCTTGGGAATAGGGAGAGACGCAGAAGACAGCTTAGGAGGTGGGGAGATGGGGAGAGAGATTGTAAACAGGCAGGGAGAAAGGGATACTGACAGACAAGGAGGAAAATTGATGAGGGACAGGGCAGGGGAGAGACGAAAGAGACAGGGAGAGAAGGTGAGTGGTCAGGGAGGGAGATCAGGAGATATAAATAGGCAGGAAGGGAGGGAACTTTGTGGAGAGCTATTAGAGAGAGAGAGAGAGAGAGAGGGAGAGAGAGAGAGACGGTGGGAAAGTTTGAGGTAAATTATTAAGAGGGTGGGATACAAGGGGGAGATGTAGAAGACAGAAGAGAGACAGAGGAAGAGGGCAGAGAGGCAGACAGGCAAGGAAGGAGAGACGTAACAGGCAGATGCCAAGTCGTCAGCATAAGAGATGGGTCTTACCGAAAGTGGTGGTTGGGGTGGGGTGGGTAGTAGGCTACACAAACAGAAAAACAGATTAGCCTTCTGTATTACGAGGTGCGTTCTCTCTCTCTCTCTCTCTCTCTCTCTCTCTCTCTCTCTCTCTCTCTCTCTCTCTCTCTCTCTCTCTCTCTTTCTCTCTGTCACCAGAGGGCATTAATTAGCACAGGGGAACGGTCTAAAGGCTTTTCATCTTAACTTGGCCCAGATATTTGCCCTTTTGTAGCATATTGCATATAACTCTTGAAAAAAAGATGAATGCTGCGGTTCTGCTTTCTTTAAATGCACTACCTCGTGACTCGCACTATGCTTTTGTGTTAATCTCTTGTTACAGCTCAGTAGTTGAGGTGGAGAGATGGCAGTTTTAGGCCAAGTTAGACTAAAAAGAGCACAGTAGTGAAGAGGTTATTGAAAGCTGTCTCTAACCCCTCTAGTTTGAGTAGTCTCTCTTTTAAGCTGAATAAAATCGTCTGGCAAGAACAAAAGCAAGGCAGCGTATACAAGAGAACAGAATGATGACGTCTTAGTTATATTCTTATCACTAGAAGATTTTGTTCATCTTAGGAGAGTCACGTAGTAGTAGTGAAGAGGCCGATGGACGTTGTATGAAATGTGTCCAGTTTGGAAAATCTTAAACCTGAAAGGGTCGTGTGAAAATAGGAAGAATAATTTAAAAAGGACATCATAGTAGAAAAGAAGTTTGCACGTACAGTAGAGTGACTTCTGCTGGTACCATGTATTTGTTATTACCAAACAGATTTATTCAACTTAGGAGAGTGACCAAGCATTGAAGAGGTTAATGAATGTATCTTACCCCATCAGTTCACAGAGCAAGGTATCTCAGTGAAGCAGTTAATGAAGTCGTCTGAAGTCAGCATAAACAGACTGGAGATCTACTGTACTAATGGGGCTACAAATGCTGGCTGATTAATGAGAAAACAAGCTGCAAAAAGTCATATGGAAATAAAAAAAAGAATGTAGAAAGAAATTATTGCTGCACCACATAATTAAACCATGTGAGGCTAGTTAGAGTGAACTAATAAAAGCTATCGTTGTACAAAAAGAGTAAGGATGTAAACGAATGAAGACGAAAACGTGGTGAATAAAATCGTCTGCAGAGAGCAAGGAATAAAATGAAAGACGTGTGTAATACTGAACCTGTTAATAAAGTCGTGTGGGCGAGGCAAGAATATAATTTTTAAAGAGATCAGCATAAAGATCTATAGAAATAAAATCGTAAGGAGACAGCAAGAGTGCAACTGCAAGGGGTGAAAATGCAGGGAGGAAAACAACAGCTAAGCGGACAAGAAGGCAAGCGGGCAAGCAGACAGAAGCTGAAAGATAAGCTGACTAGGAGGGAACAAGTGAGCCGAGAGAGAGAGAGAGAGAGAGAGAGAGAGAGAGAGAGAGATTGAACTTGTTAATAAGAGCAGCGAGAGGAGAATAAAATTGAGACACCTTTTCCCAGCTTTTTCGATACGACTTCCAGAAGCAACCAAGTACAGGATAAAAATACAAGCCAATCATTTCTCGAGAAAAACATCGCCACTGATAATATGACGTTAGCTTTGTTTTGACGTCACAGCTATGGTATTTAGCCTCATCTTTTCTTCCAAGTCTGAACTTCGTTTATCATTCGACATCATCCTCGGTGCCTTGTTGTGTATTCGTCACTGCACATAATTATTTCGGTACCATGACCGTTTCCAATTCTGTGACTACTGCAGTGTGATTTTATTCAGCATGAGATTTTAAATATATAGATAGATAGATAGATAGATCGATATCGATATGTGTGTGTGTGTGTGTGTGTGTGTGTGTGTGCGTAGATAGATAAATTATTTAAGAATATATTTTACTTTATTGACTTTCGGCTGACGGTTTTATTTACTACTATAGGAGAAATAACTCGTAATAAAGGGTGGTACAAGTATGTACTGTTTTATCTTTTGGCTATCGGCAGGTGATTTTACATACCGGTAGAGAAAGAACTTGTACTGAAGTGGTTCGCGGCAGTCTCTGTCAGTGGCTACAGTCCGATAACATCTTTTTGTGTTTTATTCGTACTGTTGTCAGGCAGTTTTATTCTCAGTGGGAGAGACTTTCTGAACTAGAGGGATTACATGTTAATGTCTCAAACCCATCAACTGCAAGAGGATTCTCGAAGTTGAATAAAACTAAGTAGTAAGAATCCAACATAGAACTACGTATCTGTACTGAAGTAGTTTAGACTCAGTATTCCGTGGTTTCCCAGAGATGATATTATTCTGCTTTGTAGAAATTAATGATTTTGTAGGGGTTAGTAAGTATCCATTAATCCCATCATTAGTATTACGTATTTTATTTTTTAACGTGGCTACCGAAAAATTAGTTTATTCAGGATAAAATGAATCCCGTGTGAGGAAAGGGTAACTGTCTATTATAATTCTTTCAGTTCCATGACGTCTTTGTTTCATTTATTGTGGCTGCTGACGGACGATTTTACTGTTCTGCTAGCCCATCCACTGCCAAGGTTTGAAAAAATATATGTGCGCATAGCCAAAGAATTTACACGTTTATCTCGCTTTGTCAGTCTGTCTGTGTTTGCCTTTCTGTTAGCGACATTATGGAAAACTGTTAGATGGCGTTGCACCAAATTTAGATAATGACTGACCACCATCAGCGGAGCAGGCGTTAAAATTTTGGCGGAAGAGTAGTTAAGTGGCCAAGTGGTTAGTATCATTTGAGAGAAAAAAGAAATGTTTGATGGCATTGAATAAAAAAAAAAATGATTGAGGATCGTCGGAGGTACAAGTTTGTGTTTGGGGGCAATAAAAATTAAAGGTCAGGGTCACGGGGAAGGTTTAATTCTTTGCCCAGTTACTCAGTTTCTATTCGATATAAATAAAATTTGCTGGGAGAGTCGACGGTCCGCCAAAGATAAAATAAATTGATATTGAGATTTATAGTTCAAAGGTCATTGTCACAGGACTAGGTCAGCGCAGAGAATTTGATCTGATTTTGACCAAACTAGGGAGAAGTGTTAAGGGTCAAGCAAGGGTGTAATAATTCGATTTTGAGAAGAAACAGATGAAGATTAAGGTCGCAGAGCAAGGCCACATGTTTAGCATTTAGACCAGTAATTGTAGAGTTTGTTACACTCTCTGGGTGCTCTTTTCCGTTTGTTTTGCTGTGGTTACCACGTGTTGGTAGTTTTCTGGTGAAGACGCTGTCGCAACACAGCGAAGCAGAAATCGTCCGGATTCAGCTGGAATATGTTCCCTTAATGAACTTCGGCTAATAAAGTTTTTATTTTGATATTCTGTTTGCTACATCAGTACAAGAGCTTTCCTTTTATGAATAAAATAGTCGTTTAATCAAAATGATAAACTCATCGTACTGAAGAGGCGAATCGGTGAGAGAGATCCTTTCAAAGCCGCTTGAACCGAGACTCCTAGAGGTAGCCAGAAGGAAACACAAAAGATGACATCCTGCTGAAAGGGTCAATGGTGATGGTTCCTAACTCCGTCACGACGCGGGTGTCGTCAACCCATCAATCTGGTGACGTGTTTTTTCTATAAATGCTTCCTACATCCAGATGGTTTTTATTTAGCTAAGGAAGAACCCCTCTGAGTGAAAGGGTTAATGAAGGCTGGATGTAACCCCTTCTATTTCAAAAGCCTTCGCCAAACTGAATCTATAAGCAGGAAGAGGAGAGTGGAAAAATACATTATCGGATTGAAGGGGTTAAGCAAGACAGAATTATTTGGCGGTAGCAAAAATAAATCGCCACTGTGATTGTCTGTATTCATCTTGCTATCTCCAGACGATTTTTATTCATCTTATAAGGGACGTACAGAACTGGAGGAGTTGGATACTGACTTCATTAATCCCATCACTACTAACTGTTCTTCAGAGCTAAGTAAAAGCGTCTGTTCTTTACAAAAATTACAAGATAAATTAAAAAATATAGCGCCAGCATACTTTAGAGATTATTTACTTCTCTCCAGTGTTTTTTTTTTTTTTTTTTTTTCTCAACTTATAGCCTCCAGAAAATTTTACTTAGATTATGGGAGATTTCTGTTAGGGATTGACTTCGCTTCTAATCCCTTCACAACCAGTCGTTTCTCCAAATCTGATGGTGATGATAATAACAAGCGGTGCCAAGGCATACAAACCCGTCCCCGGCAGTCATTTTAGTGCTGACTTATAAATACAACAGGATATCTAGTCAAAGACGTCACATATGAAATCTGGAGTAAATCGAGTGAAAATTGACTATTTTTTGCCCATTTGAAATTTTATGCCCGACCCACCTTTTTTTTTTTTTTTTTTTTTTTTTTTTTTTTTTATGCGAGGAAGAAGGAACCAAAGGCCATGGCCCGCAGTAACAGTTCCCTCCAAGAGAAAAACAAAATACAGTAGAGAGCCAAATTCAAGATCCGATCATTTTGAGATGCCTGGACACACTGCGTTTGAAAGACTGGAGATCATAGGCAGCAGGAAAAACAGATAGAGGGAGACAGTTCCAGAGCTGACCTGTTGCATAAATGAAAGACTGGGAGTAACGGTTAACTCTTGCATTAGAGAGTTGGACAGAAAAGGGATGAGAGTTTGCTGCCAGACGGGTGCTACGCGCCCGTCGTAGAGGTGGAGGAATGCAAGCAGACAGTTCAGAGGAGCAGTGACCATTAAAGTAGCGATAGAAAAGAGATAAAGATGCAACAGTGCGGCGAAGAGACAGAGGTTGAAGGGAGTCAGTAAGAGGAGGAGAGTTAATGAGACGAAAAGCCTTTGACTCCACCCTATTGAGAAGAGCTGTATGTGGGGAGCCTCCCCACACATGAGAGTTGTACTCCACACAGGGGCGGATAAAACCTCTGTATAGAGTCAACATTTGTGCAGGGGTAAAGAAAGAGCGGAGTCGGCTTAGCACACCCAATCTCTTGGAAGCAGATTTTACAAGAGATGTAATATGGTCTTTCCTGACACTGAACCCTTTACAACTAACTGGGGGGTGATCCCCCTGATGTAATGAGGCATGTTATAGGATGCAGATTTTAAAGATGCACATTTAGGTTTTGGTTTCATGTCCATATGACGAATTTGAAACAAGATATGGCGAGAAAACGAATTTTACCAGTCCCCGTTTTTTTTTTTTTTTTTTTTTTGGCCTACAGCCTGGACCTTGGCCCAATTTGGCCCAAAATTTCATTAGGTGATTAGATGGTCATAGCCCATCATCCCTATAATTTTATTTAAAATCGCACAAGTAATTTTCGCGTAGAGTTTCTAACAGACATACAGACAGACAAGCAAACATACAAACTGAGTGAAAACAATACTCGTCCCCGATCCTCTCTGGGGCGGGGACGGGTAATAATAATAATAATAAAAATAATAATATTAATAATAATAATTCATCATCATCATCATCATCATCATCATCAATCATCATCATCATCATCATCATCATCATCATCATCATCATCATCATCACGTTACCTGCTTCAAGGGGTTAACACAACAATCTTTCCATTGGCACTGAACACCACCGTCAGCACTGTGAGGTTAATAGGGTACATTCCAGAAGTGAAGTGATGAAATGCCACCAACTTCCTTGCCCAGAAAATAATGGATACTGGCTACAATGTTCCTTCTTTTCTCTGGTGTACAACCTCTTTTTTATTTTCGTGTGTGTGTGTGTGTGTGTGTGTGTGTGTGTGTGTGTGTGTGTGTGTGTGTGTGTGTGTGAGAGAGAGAGAGAGAGAAAAAAAAAAAATCCCTAGAGGCAGGGAAGATAAACCACAAGACACAAAGAGGAGAAGGACAGAGAAAAGCCCGGAAATTGAAGGATGAAATAGCTGTCTTTCTGTGTAGCATATACGCTCTCTCTCTCTCTCTCTCTCTCTCTCTCTCTCTCTCTCTCTCTCTCTCTCTCTCTCTCTCACATAGATTTTGTGTGTGTGTGTGTGTGTGTGTGTGTGTGTGTGTGTGTGTGTGTGTGTGTGTGTGTGGTGAAGCAGATATGTGTGTGTGTGTCTTTGTAAGGAGGGAGGGAAAAGTAATATATATTAGGTGGGGGCGCTCACCATCCACTCATTCGATGTAGTGCTGCTCTTGGGTGGCTGCCCTTTCCTCTCTTCCTTCCTTCATTCCTTCTTTCCTCATGTCTTTCCTTCTTTCTTTCCTCTTCCTTCTCTGTACGGGTGACTACACTGAGTGACAAGCTGAATGGTTTCCTGTACACCAGGAAACCATTTACTACGCCGGGTGGTAACCATACAACCAAATAATGGTGCCTGGTGATTTAGTGGGTAATTAAGGCGCTTCAACCGGATTGAGCTTGTATAGGTTTATATCCAAAGGGTGGTTGGGGTTTATTACTCATGTAATGCCACCCAGGGATGAATTAGGCTGGCCACTCTCATCTTAAATATCATGACCAGCTTGCCTAGCCCCGGGCTTCTACACTCCTCGTGGGGCAACACAGGATTAGATGATGTATGTATGTTTGTGTATGTACGTATACGGGGGGAGGGCAAGGGAATGGTACTGTAGTTAAATGGGAGAGCCTGTGTTTTCCTTGAGACATGATTATATTGATGTTTTTTTTCTTTACCATCCCGGAGCCTCTTGTGTGAGAGTTTTTTTTTTTTATGTGTCCGACTCTGGGCATAGGCTTCACAGCCTGCTATCAAGGCTTAGCAGTCCTACATACCATACACCTCTACATGTCACCACTTTGGCGTTAACACCCACCGTCCATATTGAATACATTCTAGGGCTGTCTCATACAGGACTGTTTGGGAATTTCTCAGTTCTTTTGGCCTTTCTTCCCCTCACTACCCTATCCATTTTCCTTTCCCTCTCTTTATCTTCGCTTTTCCCCTTCCTAACCAATGCGTGCTATCGTCTTCCTTCCTTCTTCTCTCCTTCTGCTTTCTATCTGTCTCCCCTTTTCTTCCTCCTCCGTCTTTGCTATTATTATCTTTTTCTCTTTTTCTTTTCATTACCATTCCTCTTTTCCCTCCCCTCCCCTCGATTTCCTTCCTTTCCTAGCCTCTCCTTTCCATTCCCTTCCGTTCTTTTCTTCCCCATCCTCTTTCTTCTTTCATCCCTCTCCGTCCTTAATATTTTCTCTCTTTCCAACCCTATCAGTTGCCTCCCTCGTTACTCCACTCATCCTTTTCTCCCCCCATCTCATCTTCTTTATTTCTTTTGTGACTTCCACCCTTTGCACTTCTTTACCTCCCCAGCTCCCTCCCTTTTCTTCCCATTATTCATCCCTCTCTACCATCAACCCATCCTCTCGGTTCCCCATCTCCACTTGCCCCTTCCTGATTCCCCTCCTCTCCTCTTTTCCCTACCGCTTCCCTTTCCTCTCCTCACTTTCCCCCTCCCTTCCTTCCCTCGCCCCTCCACTCATCCACTCCCTCCACCCAAGAAAGAGAACAAGGCACGATACAAGTGAAAGCATTCCAGAACATGTCCCCTCTGAGAGCCCCATAGTAAATGCCTGTTCCTTTATTCTATATTCTGTTTTACTCTCCCAGGCACCATGTTCTGGGTTATTTATTTATACAGTTCCTGATGTAGTTATGTGGTGATGGAAGGTTGTGAAGGAATGTGATTTTCTTTTGTTTCTTAAGTGAATTGGATTTTTTTTATGAGGATAAGAATTCCCGATGTTACAGTGATGGAAAATTTTATGTATGATTAATATGAAAGGAACTGTTTTTGTTTGTTTGTTTGTTTGTTTTTAGTGTAGAAGTTATTATTTCGTGAAGTGTGAATGTTTCTGAATGATGAGCAATGGAAAATCATAATCAATATGAGTGTACGAGTAGATGATTTTAACTGCTATTTTCCAAACATTTTATTTTTTTATTTACTTTCAGTTTGTGTACGTTTCCTTAGTTCTACTTTTGTGCTTTCTTTCTTGTTTCTTAATCTTGACTCAGTCCATCCTTTACGTGTGAAGTAAGGATGATAATGATGATGATAATTGATTGATTGATTGATTGATTGATTTTTGTTTAGTGTCCATTTCTGAATATTCAGTGATGAGAAATTACAGCTGCGGCGAGTAGGACAGACTGACCTTAGCTAACCCACTTTTTGACCAATTCATTGTGCTTGGCCAGGATGTAACTGCGAGGGAAATGACCATGTTCCCGTGGACTTATGAGCCTCCCTTGCACTTCTTTCACAGTGATTTCTTTGGCATATTACGCTTTAACCCCTTCAGTCCGGTGACATTTTATTCTTCCTATATACTGAAGACTATTCATTTTAGGATAGACATTTTGAACTGGGAATGTTAGATAGTCTTAATTAACAGCTTTAATGGGAGAAGTTTAAGACTGAGTAAAATCGTGTGTAGGTAAGGAGAATCTATTAAAAGAAATGTATCACCGGATTTAAGGGATTGATATTATCTTGCACTATATTTATCTGGTTTGGACTCGTTAAACAGTATGCAGAACTATCAATCGTGCCCTCTGTAGATAACAACTGGTTATTATGATGTGCTGTGTAGCCTGCGAAGTAGAGAGTTTTCCTCGGTATCACACTTCAGAATATCAGCATTATGCAGATACAACCGATAAGGAAGAGATCCCGGAGAGCATCATAACCCCTTCAGGACAATAACATCTCTTTTACTGTATTGTTTTACATCCATACGAAGTTGTAAATCTTGGGGGATCTCTCGTAGTTAAGGGGTTAAAAATCATAGAATATTTTTGAAGCCCAAGAAGAAGAAAATAGAATACCCATGAGACAGGGGTGAATCGCTCGCATGGAGTGTATGTCTTGTCATTCCGGTGACATTGACCTTCATGTGCAAACTGGACCAGAATAACGGGTCAAGATCGAACAACTAACCAACTAGAACTCAGTAGACACATATATAAACTGGTAAGGAAGAACAGCCACGGAGCCTCGTTAGCCGACTAGAATACGGGCCTACGAACACAATACGCTGGCCAGAAAGACAAGAGCAATGTGAACTCTGCCTCTCCTCTCACTGCCGCTAACCCCTTCCACTGCAGCGCTTCTGACTGTGGCGTTATAAAGGCATCTCAAGGCTTCACGCGCACCAGGATTAATTTGCTCTTGATTACCGGGTTGGCTTTGACTTATTCTGTCTAATATGTGGGTCTTGCTTCTGGTGAGGATGATATGTAATGATGGTGGTGAGGGTGGCTGCTTCTGTGGTGATGATGATGATGATGATGATGACTTTCTAAAATGAGTAAATGTTTGGTTGTATTATGAAAGACATGACTGACCATTTAAGGGGTTGCAAGTCCATTCGATTATCACAACTGCGGAGAGAGAGAGAGAGAGAGTGAGAGAGAGAGAGGTGTATGTGGGGAAAGAGAGAGGAAATATATGTATAGGACTGTCTTACACAACTTATATTTCCTTATGCCTGTGACCTCAAGTCATTTTAATGAAATGTGTTATGGAATTTTGAAAGCAACGGATCTTGAAGTTGACTGTAATTTATTTATTTAGTTTTTTTTTTTTATGGAGGGAACAATATTGCGGTCTTCAAGCCTTTGGTTCCTTCTTCTGTGCATGAAAAAAGGAACATGAGGAGAGAGAGAGAGAGAGAGAGAGAGAGAGAGAAGGTAATATGTGGGTAGGAGAGAGAGGAAATGTGTGTTGGGGTTGGAGGTGGGAGGGGAATAGACACATACTAACTTAGTCAGGGAGACGTAAGCGGTTTTTCTCCTCATCCCGTCATCCTTCACGTCTCGCCCCATTCTCTCTCCTTTCACTACCCTTACCCATCATTCCACGCCCTCCCCCCTCACCTCTACTTCCTAACCCTTACCCATCACCTCACCCCCTTTCTCCTCACCCCTAGCCTCCCTTACGTCTTATCCCGACATCACCCCATCCCGTCTTCTTACTCTCCACCCCTTCTCCTTTCACCCCACCCCCTGTCCCCTCACTCCCCACGCCCAAGCCTCCCCTACATGTTACTCTTACCCATCACCTCATCGCCTCTCCCTTAGCTACCATTATCCATCTCTCCCCTCACTACCCTCACCCATATCCCCATCCCCTCTCCCCTCACTCCTAACCTTCCTTGCATCTTACCCGTACCTATCGCCCCACCCCCTCTTCCCCTCCCCTTTCCACTCACTCCTAGCCTTCCTTGCAACTTACCTATCACTCAGTCCCCTTCCCTCACAACCCTCACTTATCACCCCATCCCCACTCCCCTCACTTCTAGCCTTCCTTACGTCTTACCCCTCTCCCTTTTAATCTTCTTTCCCGTTTAATTTCCCCTCTTTCTCTTTCATTTCCCATCTCTCATTTATCCACTTCACCTTCCCATTCCTCTCCTTTCCCTTCGCATCCCTCTCAGTATCCTCCCTTCCCTTTCATTTTACTTTTTTTTTTTTCATAGTTCCTTTCTCCTTTTTGTTTCTTTCGTCCCCCACGACACTCCATCCCTCCCTCCTCATATTCTTTCCTCCTCCCCTGATAATGTTTCCTCCTCTCTTTTTTAGCTGTATGTTTCTCTTTTTCCTTCCTTTTCTCTGCTTTCCATTTCTCTTTTCCTCTCTTTTCTCCCA